>NW_028234002.1:957500-972500 GCF_037954325.1 Fistularia commersonii
GGCTACACGCCCACCTACAACTACTTTGCAGTCACCGATCTCTTTCAGGTTACCTCGTCTATACAAGATGTAGTCTACCTGCGTGCTCCTACCTCCGCTCTTATAAGTTACCCTATGTTCCTGTTTTTTCTGGAAAAAGGTATTCACTACACCCATTTCCATCCCTTTTGCAAAATCTACCACCATCTGTCCCTCTGCATTCCTATCCTGGATACCATATCTGCCCATCACTTCTTCATCCCCTCTATTGCCTTCACCAACATGTCCATTGAAGTCTGCACCAATTACCACTCTCTCATTTCTGGGAATATTCTGCATCACTTCATCCAACTCATTCCAGAACTTCTCCTTCTCTTCAGGTTCACATCCCACCTGTGGCGCATAGCCACTAACAACACTGAGCATCACACCTTCAATTTCCAATTTCAGACTCATAAGTCTATCTGACATTCTTTTCACCTCTAGGACGTTCCTTACGAACTCCTCCTTCAAGATGACTCCTACTCCATTTCTCTTCTTGTCAGCACCATAATAGTATAACTTAAAGCCTGCTCCTAAGCTTCTAGCCTTACTACCCTTCCACCTGGTCTCCTGGACACACAGTATATCCAGCTTCCTTCTCTGCATCGTGTCCATCAACTCTCTACCTTTTCCTGTCATAGTCCCAATATTCAAAGTCCCTACTCTCAGTCCCAGGCTCTTTCCTTTCCTCCTCTCTCTCTGCTTCCGAACACGCACTCCTCCTCTTCTTCTTCTTCTTGTTCTTCGACCCACAGTAGCCCGATTTCCATTAGTACCCTGTAGGTCACCAGTACCAATGGCGGTCGTTGTTAACCCGGTCCGCGACCCATCCGGTATGGTATAGTTATGGTTGACTCGCATGTTTGGTTTTGGCAAACGTTTTACGCCGGATGCCCCTCCTGACGCAACCCTCTGCATTTATCCGGGCTTGGGACCGGCACAGGGAGACACTGCTCCGTGCCCCCCCCCCCCAAAGGCAGGCTTGGAGAGACACGGGCCAGTGCCGCCCTGAGGCTGCATTACCCTCTCTTTCTTACATTTATTATAAAAATATGCTTATCTTCCTTTTAGCTCATCACACATGTCTTTATGATTTTCAGTCCATGCCTCAGCCGGCCTGAAGCTCCACTGATGCGCATGTGCGGATGCCTCTATCTAGCGGACATAAAATAAAGACAATCATTCAAATGTGAATGAGTCGGCGTGATGCTCCGGGATGTGTGGAGCTCAGGGAGCTCCACGAGTGAGGGAGTTAAGTTAGGGCGGGGGTGCAAGTAGGCTCTAGGATTCCCCGAGTCGGGGCGAGCGATGGGTTTAGAGGCGTATCGCATTGAAGATAATGGCCGCATATCCTTCTTGGACTTTTCTAAAGCCTTTGACTCGGTCGAACATCCATTTATCATAGCAACGCTCGAACATTTTGGATTTGGTTAAATATTCAGGAATGTGATCCGTGGGCTCTATGAGAATATTCATAGCTGTGTCACCCTGCCAAGCGGCACCACTCCGAGCTTCCATGTTGATGTGGGAATCCCCCAAGGTTGCCCCATCTCACCCTATTTATTTATAATTGCTACCGAAATGCTAGCCGTTTATGTTGAAAAGAGCAACGATATCCAAAAGTTAGACGTGCTGGGGACTGAAATTGTTATTAGCCTGCTGGCAGATGACACAACCTTAGTTTTGAAAAATGAACATCAAGTCCCAATAAGTGCCGAAAACAACCAAAACATTCTCCAAGGCTTCAGGATTGTCATTAAACTTAAAGAAATGCAAACTTCTTGCGCTGCATGACTCGCCACTAAAGGAAATCAGCGATGTTTCCATGAAATCAGAAATAAAATACTTGAGCATTTTCCTATCCAAGGACCAAACGTTAAATCAATCCAGGAACATTGAATCTAAACTGAATCAAAGTAAAGCTTAATTCTAATATATGGCTCCAGAGAGATTTATCAATATTAGGCCGGATATATTTGACTAAAATGGATGTGTTTATCCAGATGTATATACCCAGCGTATTCCAATGCTGCTCCAAATCAACTCGTAAAATCTGTTAACCAAATCAATTTCAACTTTATCTGGAGGAACAGACCACACCATCTAAGAAAAATCACATATGGTGAAAGAAACAAGTGAAGGAGGGCTGAAAGTGATAGAGTCGGACTGCTTGAATGGGACATTGAAGGTGAACTGGTTGAAATCCTGGATCAAACCTCATCGTTCTTTCTGGTATTGTACTCCAAACTACTTATTCAACAAAGTCGGCGGCCTGAGTCTTCTGCTTATCTCTGACTTGGATATCAACAAGATTCCTGTCAAATGTTCAGAGTTCCATAAACAAATATTATTATACTGGAAAATGATATACGTACACAATTTCTCACCACACAGTATAATAGTTTGGAACAATCGATATGTACTGCATGGCAACAAACCTCTGTTTTACAAGGAATGCTTTGAGAAAGGTATATGGTCGATAATTGACTTGATGGATGACACTGGCAGTCCTCTGGACAATGAGCAGTTCTGTACTACACACAGATTCAAGCCTCCCATATTAGAGTTGCTAAAGTTACGAAACGCACTACCTCGACAATTTGTATTCCTGACCAAAAATATAATGACGCACCGAACCGTACAACCACAGTTACCCCGACTATCACTCCAGGGAATCTCAATTGTGGACAAAAAGCGCGGCAACTCCTTTATTAGGAAATGTTTCACAGGAAACTTATTCCCTGGACGTCAAAAAAAAAAAAAAGGATATTTTAAATAAATTTGATGAGGAATCGATTGCCACGCTGCGAACCATGTATCTGACTCTACCCATACCCCCAAGGCAAAAGAGACCCACTTCAAAATTATGACTGACATCTACCCATCTAAGGAATTATCGAGGGTACACTTTAATTTTGAAGATAATATTTGTACATTTTGTGAAGACAACATTGAAACCACTGACCATATATTTTTTCTCCTTCTCATTCCATCGTCACCAGTTTCCTTCTCAAAAGATGATATAACATTCTGTTTACTTATAAGCAACATAACAGATGAACTCTGTGTCAATGTTCTTTTAGGCCTGGCCAAGTTCTTCATTCACAAGAACAGAATGCAAAAATGCTCCCCAAATTTTAATGTCTTCATAAACGATTTTGAAATATAAAAAAAAAAAAAATAAAATCCTTAAAACTTATGGAAAAATCCAAAAACTAAAAAATATAGTTACCCATGTCCGAGGTTCCTTTTTTTTTTGGTAAAAAAAAAAAAACAAAAAAAAAAAAAACAACTTGATTACATGTTACATTCCCCTTGCAATTTTTTTTTTTTTTTTTTCGTTTTAATTTCTTATTTGTCTATCTATTGATTTAATTACTTCCTTTTAATTTCTTTTTTTGTCTCGCACTGTAAATTTCTCACAAACCTGTAACACTATTAACTTCTCATTACATACAGAACAAATGTCCTGATGTCCGTTGCTTCCTCATCCCTGGTTGTTTCATTGACATTCAGTTCTACCTTGCTATGTTTATTTGTACATTTGTATATTTGGGTGTACTATTTATGTTCAATTAAAAACAGTTTGATGTCTGAGATTCCTTGTGAACCGCCAACTTAATTACATGTTATATTCCCCTCACAATTTTTTTTTTTCGTTTTTAATTTTATTTTTCTATCTATTTATTTAATTATATCCTTTTAATTTTCTTTTTTTGTCTAGCATTAAAAATTTCTCGCAAACCGTTAACACTATTAACTTCTGATTACTTACAGCACGAATGCGCTTATGCCCCCCCACCCATCCCGCTTTTTCCGTACGGTGGCAGACACTGAGATCGAAAGCAAATGGGTGTCATTGAAATGCAGTAACAGGGTGATAACAGCCGTGTTCGAAGTGTGTAGGGGCTTATAGGAGAGCAGAAGCACGTCACGCAATTCACCTGAGTTCGGAGGATCGGGAGTACCAGGGCCCATAGCGGAGAAGCGGAAGAGCGCAGTTATGTGTCTCTTCTCAAAGGCGGGGAAGCTGGGGGGCAGCAGGACCCCTTAGAGCGGCTAATGTGAGCCTTCTCCGGACATAGATCACCCGGACTTATGACTGGAGCTCCCGGACCTCCGGGCACACACATATGTGAATGAGTGGATGAGCTAATGTTGGTTTGGTTGTGGATACGTTTCGGCCAATGCTATCAGCACAGCTATGATTATCCCCAGAACGTTGAGAACGAGCTCCCGGAACTCCAGACATGCGTATATAAAAGAGTGGAATTAAGGTGTGTGTGTGTGTGTGTGTGTGTGTGTGTGTGTGTGTGTGTGTGTGTGTGTGTGTATACGTGTGGGACAGAAGTAATGTTGGGGACAGAAATTGTTATTAGCCTGCTGGCAGATGACACAACCTTAGTTTTGAAAAATGAACATCAAGTCCCAATAAGTGCTGAAAAAAACCAAAACATTCTCCAAGGCTTCAGGATTGTCATTAAACTTAAAGAAATGCAAACTTCTTGCGCTGCATGACTCGCCACTAAAGGAAATCAGCGATGTTTCTATGAAATCAGAAATAAAATACTTGAGCATTTTCCTATCCAAGGACCAAACGTTAAATCAATCCAGGAACATTGAATCTAAACTGAATCAAAGTAAAGCTTAATTCTAATATATGGCTCCAGAGAGATTTATCAATATTAGGCCGGATATATTTGACTAAAATGGATGTGTTTATCCAGATGTATATACCCAGCGTATTCCAATGCTGCTCCAAATCAACTCGTAAAATCTGTTAACCAAATCAATTTCAACTTTATCTGGAGGAACAGACCACACCATCTAAGAAAAATCACATATGGTGAAAGAAACAAGTGAAGGAGGGCTGAAAGTGATAGAGTCGGACTGCTTGAATGGGACATTGAAGGTGAACTGGTTGAAATCCTGGATCAAACCTCATCGTTCTTTCTGGTATTGTACTCCAAACTACTTATTCAACAAAGTCGGCGGCCTGAGTCTTCTGCTTATCTCTGACTTGGATATCAACAAGATTCCTGTCAAATGTTCAGAGTTCCATAAACAAATATTATTATACTGGAAAATGATATACGTACACAATTTCTCACCACACAGTATAATAGTTTGGAACAATCGATATGTACTGCATGGCAACAAACCTCTGTTTTACAAGGAATGCTTTGAGAAAGGTATATGGTCGATAATTGACTTGATGGATGACACTGGCAGTCCTCTGGACAATGAGCAGTTCTGTACTACACACAGATTCAAGCCTCCCATATTAGAGTTGCTAAAGTTACGAAACGCACTGCCTCGACAATTTGTATTCCTGACCAAAAATATAATGACGCACCGAACCGTACAACCACAGTTACCCCGACTATCACTCCAGGGAATCTCAATTGTGGACAGAAAGCGCGGCAACTCCTTTATTAGGAAATGTTTCACAGGAAACTTATTCCCTGGACGTCAAAAAAAAAAAAAAGGATATTTTAAATAAATTTGATGAGGAATCGATTGCCACACTGCGAACCATGTATCTGACTCTACCCATACCCCCAAGGCAAAAGAGACCCACTTCAAAATTATGACTGACATCTACCCATCTAAGGAATTATCGAGGGTACGCTTTAATTTTGAAGATAATATTTGTACATTTTGTGAAGACAACATTGAAACCACTGACCATATATTTTTTCTCCTTCTCATTCCATCGTCACCAGTTTCCTTCTCAAAAGATGATATAACATTCTGTTTACTTATAAGCAACATAACAGATGAACTCTGTGTCAATGTTCTTTTAGGCCTGGCCAAGTTCTTCATTCACAAGAACAGAATGCAAAAATGCTCCCCAAATTTTAATGTCTTCATAAACGATTTTGAAATATAAAAAAAAAAAAAAAAAATCCTTAAAACTTATGGAAAAATCCGAAAACAAAAAAATATAGTTACCCATGTCCGAGGTTCCTTTTTTTTTTGGTAAAAAAAAAAACAAAAAAAAAAAAACAACTTGATTACATGTTACATTCCCCTTGCAATTTTTTTTTTTTTTTTTCGTTTTAATTTCTTATTTGTCTATCTATTGATTTAATTACTTCCTTTTAATTTCTTTTTTTGTCTCGCACTGTAAATTTCTCACAAACCTGTAACACTATTAACTTCTCATTACATACAGAACAAATGTCCTGATGTCCGTTGCTTCCTCATCCCTGGTTGTTTCATTGACATTCAGTTCTACCTTGCTATGTTTATTTGTACATTTGTATATTTGGGTGTACTATTTATGTTCAATTAAAAACAGTTTGATGTCTGAGATTCCTTGTGAACCGCCAACTTAATTACATGTTATATTCCCCTCACAATTTTTTTTTTTCGTTTTTAATTTTATTTTTCTATCTATTTATTTAATTATATCCTTTTAATTTTCTTTTTTTGTCTAGCATTAAAAATTTCTCGCAAACCGTTAACACTATTAACTTCTGATTACTTACAGCACGAATGCGCTTATGCCCCCCCACCCATCCCGCTTTTTCCGTACGGAGGCAGACACTGAGATCGAAAGCAAATGGGTGTCATTGAAATGCAGTAACAGGGTGATAACAGCCGTGTTCGAAGTGTGTAGGGGCTTATAGTAGAGCAGAAGCACGTCACGCAATTCACCTGAGTTCGGAGGATCGGGAGTACCAGGGCCCATAGCGGAGAAGCGGAAGAGCGGAGTTATGTGTCTCTTCTCAAAGGCGGGGAAGCTGGGGGGCAGCAGGACCCCTTAGACCGGCTAATGTGAGCCTACTCCGGACAGATATCACCCGGAGTTATGACTGGAGCTCCCGGACCTCTGGGCACACACATATATGAATGAGTGGATGAGCTAATGTTGGTTTGGTTGTGGATACGTTTCGGCCAATGCTATCAGCACAGCTATGATTATCCCCAGAACGTTGAGAACGAGCTCCCGGAACTCCAGACATGCGTATATAAAAGAGTGGAATTAAGGTGTGTGTGTGTGTGTGTGTGTGTGTGTGTGTGTGTGTATACGTGTGGGACAGAAGTAATGTTGGGGACAGAAATTGTTATTAGCCTGCTGGCAGATGACACAACCTTAGTTTTGAAAAATGAACATCAAGTCCCAATAAGTGCTGAAAAAAACCAAAACATTCTCCAAGGCTTCAGGATTGTCATTAAACTTAAAGAAATGCAAACTTCTTGCGCTGCATGACTCGCCACTAAAGGAAATCAGCGATGTTTCTATGAAATCAGAAATAAAATACTTGAGCATTTTCCTATCCAAGGACCAAACGTTAAATCAATCCAGGAACATTGAATCTAAACTGAATCAAAGTAAAGCTTAATTCTAATATATGGCTCCAGAGAGATTTATCAATATTAGGCCGGATATATTTGACTAAAATGGATGTGTTTATCCAGATGTATATACCCAGCGTATTCCAATGCTGCTCCAAATCAACTCGTAAAATCTGTTAACCAAATCAATTTCAACTTTATCTGGAGGAACAGACCACACCATCTAAGAAAAATCACATATGGTGAAAGAAACAAGTGAAGGAGGGCTGAAAGTGATAGAGTCGGACTGCTTGAATGGGACATTGAAGGTGAACCGGTTGATATCCTGGATCAAACCTCATCGTTCTTTCTGGTATTGTACTCCAAACTACTTATTCAACAAAGTCGGCGGCCTGAGTCTTCTGCTTATCTCTGACTTGGATATCAACAAGATTCCTGTCAAATGTTCAGAGTTCCATAAACAAATATTATTATACTGGAAAATGATATACGTACACAATTTCTCACCACACAGTATAATAGTTTGGAACAATCGATATGTACTGCATGGCAACAAACCTCTGTTTTACAAGGAATGCTTTGAGAAAGGTATATGGTCGATAATTGACTTGATGGATGACACTGGCAGTCCTCTGGACAATGAGCAGTTCTGTACTACACACAGATTCAAGCCTCCCATATTAGAGTTGCTAAAGTTACGAAACGCACTGCCTCGACAATTTGTATTCCTGACCAAAAATATAATGACGCACCGAACCGTACAACCACAGTTACCCCGACTATCACTCCAGGGAATCTCAATTGTGGACAGAAAGCGCGGCAACTCCTTTATTAGGAAATGTTTCACAGGAAACTTATTCCCTGGACGTCAAAAAAAAAAAAAAGGATATTTTAAATAAATTTGATGAGGAATCGATTGCCACGCTGCGAACTATGTATCTGACTCTACCCATACCCCCAAGGCAAAAGAGACCCACTTCAAAATTATGACTGACATCTACCCATCTAAGGAATTATCGAGGGTACGCTTTAATTTTGAAGATAATATTTGTACATTTTGTGAAGACAACATTGAAACCACTGACCATATATTTTTTCTCCTTCTCATTCCATCGTCACCAGTTTCCTTCTCAAAAGATGATATAACATTCTGTTTACTTATAAGCAACATAACAGATGAACTCTGTGTCAATGTTCTTTTAGGCCTGGCCAAGTTCTTCATTCACAAGAACAGAATGCAAAAATGCTCCCCAAATTTTAATGTCTTCATAAACGATTTTGAAATAAAAAAAAAAAAAAAAAAAATCCTTAAAACTTATGGAAAAATCCGAAAACAAAAAAATATAGTTACCCATGTCCGAGGTTCCTTTTTTTTTTGGTAAAAAAAAAAAAAAAAAACAAAAAAAACAACTTGATTACATGTTACATTCCCCTTGCAATTTTTTTTTTTTTTTTTTTTCGTTTTAATTTCTTATTTGTCTATCTATTGATTTAATTACTTCCTTTTAATTTCTTTTTTTGTCTCGCACTGTAAATTTCTCACAAACCTGTAACACTATTAACTTCTCATTACATACAGAACAAATGTCCTGATGTCCGTTGCTTCCTCATCCCTGGTTGTTTCATTGACATTCAGTTCTACCTTGCTATGTTTATTTGTACATTTGTATATTTGGGTGTACTATTTATGTTCAATTAAAAACAGTTTGATGTCTGAGATTCCTTGTGAACCGCCAACTTAATTACATGTTATATTCCCCTCACAATTTTTTTTTTTCGTTTTTAATTTTATTTTTCTATCTATTTATTTAATTATATCCTTCTAATTTTCTTTTTTTGTCTAGCATTAAAAATTTCTCGCAAACCGTTAACACTATTAACTTCTGATTACTTACACCACGAATGCGCTTATGCCCCCCCACCCATCCCGCTTTTTCCGTACGGAGGCAGACACTGAGATCGAAAGCAAATGGGTGTCATTGAAATGCAGTAACAGGGTGATAACAGCCGTGTTCGAAGTGTGTAGGGGCTTATAGGAGAGCAGAAGCACGTCACGCAATTCACCTGAGTTCGGAGGATCGGGAGTACCAGGGCCCATAGCGGAGAAGCGGAAGAGCGGAGTTATGTGTCTCTTCTCAAAGGCGGGGAAACTGGGGGGCAGCAGGACCCCTTAGACCGGCTAATGTGAGTCTTCTCCGGACATAGATCACCCGGACTTATGACTGGAGCTCCCGGACCTCTGGGCACACACATATGTGAATGAGTGGATGAGCTAATGTTGGTTTGGTTGTGGATACGTTTCGGCCAATGCTATCAGCACAGCTATGATTATCCCCAGAACGTTGAGAACGAGCTCCCGGAACTCCAGACATGCGTATATAAAAGAGTGGAATTAAGGTGTGTGTGTGTGTGTGTGTGTGTGTGTGTGTGTGTGTGTGTGTGTGTGTGTATACGTGTGGGACAGAAGTAATGTTGGGGACAGAAATTGTTATTAGCCTGCTGGCAGATGACACAACCTTAGTTTTGAAAAATGAACATCAAGTCCCAATAAGTGCTGAAAAAAACCAAAACATTCTCCAAGGCTTCAGGATTGTCATTAAACTTAAAGAAATGCAAACTTCTTGCGCTGCATGACTCGCCACTAAAGGAAATCAGCGATGTTTCTATGAAATCAGAAATAAAATACTTGAGCATTTTCCTATCCAAGGACCAAACGTTAAATCAATCCAGGAACATTGAATCTAAACTGAATCAAAGTAAAGCTTAATTCTAATATATGGCTCCAGAGAGATTTATCAATATTAGGCCGGATATATTTGACTAAAATGGATGTGTTTATCCAGATGTATATACCCAGCGTATTCCAATGCTGCTCCAAATCAACTCGTAAAATCTGTTAACCAAATCAATTTCAACTTTATCTGGAGGAACAGACCACACCATCTAAGAAAAATCACATATGGTGAAAGAAACAAGTGAAGGAGGGCTGAAAGTGATAGAGTTGGACTGCTTGAATGGGACATTGAAGGTGAACTGGTTGAAATCCTGGATCAAACCTCATCGTTCTTTCTGGTATTGTACTCCAAACTACTTATTCAACAAAGTCGGCGGCCTGAGTCTTCTGCTTATCTCTGACTTGGATATCAACAAGATTCCTGTCAAATGTTCAGAGTTCCATAAACAAATATTATTATACTGGAAAATGATATACGTACACAATTTCTCACCACACAGTATAATAGTTTGGAACAATCGATATGTACTGCATGGCAACAAACCTCTGTTTTACAAGGAATGCTTTGAGAAAGGTATATGGTCGATAATTGACTTGATGGATGACACTGGCAGTCCTCTGGACAATGAGCAGTTCTGTACTACACACAGATTCAAGCCTCCCATATTAGAGTTGCTAAAGTTACGAAACGCACTGCCTCGACAATTTGTATTCCTGACCAAAAATATAATGACGCACCGAACCGTACAACCACAGTTACCCCGACTATCACTCCAGGGAATCTCAATTGTGGACAGAAAGCGCAGCAACTCCTTTATTAGGAAATGTTTCACAGGAAACTTATTCCCTGGACGTCAAAAAAAAAAAAAAGGATATTTTAAATAAATTTGATGAGGAATCGATTGCCACGCTGCGAACTATGTATCTGACTCTACCCATACCCCCAAGGCAAAAGAGACCCACTTCAAAATTATGACTGACATCTACCCATCTAAGGAATTATCGAGGGTACGCTTTAATTTTGAAGATAATATTTGTACATTTTGTGAAGACAACATTGAAACCACTGACCATATATTTTTTCTCCTTCTCATTCCATCGTCACCAGTTTCCTTCTCAAAAGATGATATAACATTCTGTTTACTTATAAGCAACATAACAGATGAACTCTGTGTCAATGTTCTTTTAGGCCTGGCCAAGTTCTTCATTCACAAGAACAGAATGCAAAAATGCTCCCCAAATTTTAATGTCTTCATAAACGATTTTGAAATATAAAAAAAAAAAAAAAAATCCTTAAAACTTATGGAAAAATCCGAAAACAAAAAAATATAGTTACCCATGTCCGAGGTTCCTTTTTTTTTTGGTAAAAAAAAAAAAAAAACCAAAAAAAACAACTTGATTACATGTTACATTCCCCTTGCAATTTTTTTTTTTTTTTTTCGTTTTAATTTCTTATTTGTCTATCTATTGATTTAATTACTTCCTTTTAATTTCTTTTTTTGTCTCGCACTGTAAATTTCTCACAAACCTGTAACACTATTAACTTCTCATTACATACAGAACAAATGTCCTGATGTCCGTTGCTTCCTCATCCCTGGTTGTTTCATTGACATTCAGTTCTACCTTGCTATGTTTATTTGTACATTTGTATATTTGGGTGTACTATTTATGTTCAATTAAAAACAGTTTGATGTCTGAGATTCCTTGTGAACCGCCAACTTAATTACATGTTATATTCCCCTCACAATTTTTTTTTTTCGTTTTTAATTTTATTTTTCTATCTATTTATTTAATTATATCCTTCTAATTTTCTTTTTTTGTCTAGCATTAAAAATTTCTCGCAAACCGTTAACACTATTAACTTCTGATTACTTACACCACGAATGCGCTTATGCCCCCCCACCCATCCCGCTTTTTCCGTACGGAGGCAGACACTGAGATCGAAAGCAAATGGGTGTCATTGAAATGCAGTAACAGGGTGATAACAGCCGTGTTCGAAGTGTGTAGGGGCTTATAGGAGAGCAGAAGCACGTCACGCAATTCACCTGAGTTCGGAGGATCGGGAGTACCAGGGCCCATAGCGGAGAAGCGGAAGAGCGGAGTTATGTGTCTCTTCTCAAAGGCGGGGAAGCTGGGGGGCAGCAGGACCCCTTAGACCGGCTAAGGTGAGCCTACTCCGGACAGAGATCACCCGGAGTTATGACTGGAGCTCCCGGACCTCTGGGCACACACATATGTGAATGAGTGGATGAGCTAATGTTGGTTTGGTTGTGGATACGTTTCGGCCAATGCTATCAGCACAGCGATGATGAGTTCAGGTGTGTCTGTGTGTGTTTGTGTGTTTGTGTGTGTGTGTGTGTGTGTGTGTGTGTGTGCGTGTGTTTGTGTGTGTGTGAGAGTTTGTTTTTGTGGGTTGGGGGGGGTTCCCGCGGACACGGAGTACCAGGGCCTGGAGCGGATGAGGTGAGGAGCGGAGGAGAGCAGAAGCCCGGACCGTGATTCGCTTGTGTCCAGCGGTTCGGGAGTTCCAGGGCCCGAAACGGAGGAGCGGAGGAGCGGAGGAGCGGAGGAGCGGAGGAGCGGAGGAGCGGAGGAGCGGAGGAGCGGAGGACAGCAAAACCCCTTTCTGCAATTCGCCTGAGTCCGGCGGATCGGTAGTACCTGGTTCCGCAGCGGATGAGCGGAGGAGTGGAGGAGATGTTTCTCTTCTCAGAGGCGGCGAGGGGGGGGGGGCAGGACCCCTTACCCTTATCCCCCCCGGACGTTTGAGTGGAGCTCCCGGACCTCCGGGCACGCACATGCGAATGACTGGATCACAGGGAGTGCCAGGGCCTGGAGCGGATGAGCAGAGGAGAGGCGGAGGGCAGAAGCCCGGCCCTGTTCAAGAGTTCCAGGGTCCAAAGCGGGGGAGCGAAGAAGCGGAGGAGGGGAGGAGAGCAGAAGAGCAAAAAACTGGCCCGGAATTCACCGAAGTCCCGCGGATCGGGAGTTCCAGGGCCCGGAGCGGAAGAGCGGAGGAGCGGAGGAGAGGAGGAGCGGAGCAAAGCTAAGCCCGTCTTAACAACAAGGAAATTACAGATGAGGCTATAATTTCTAATGAAAACTTTAAATTCTATAGCCACGTATACACTTCGACATTGTCAAAAAGCGATTGTGACTCCTTTCCATTAAATATTCCTCAATATATCCCAAAAATAAACAACAAACAATATATGATTGTTTATATATGTTTATATATAAACAACAAAAAATATACAGTTTGATGTCTGAGATTCCTTGTGAATCGCCAACTTAATTACATGTCGTATTCCCCTTGCATTTTTTTTTTTTGGTTTTAATTTCATTTGTCTATCTATTTATCTAATTATTTCCTTTTAATTTCGTTTTTTGTCTAGCACTGTAAATTTCTCACAAACCTGTAACACTATTAACTTCTCATTACATACAGAACAAATGTCCTCATGTCCGTTGCTTCCTCATGCCTGGTTGTTTCATTGACATTCAGTTCTACCTTGCTATGTTTATTTGTACATTTGTATATTTGGGTGTACTATTTATGTTCAATTAAAAACAGGTTGATGTCTGAGATTCCCTGTGAACCGCCAACTTAATTACATGTTATATTCCCCTCACAATTTTTTTTTTTCGTTTTTAATTTTATTTTTCTATCTATTTATTTAATTATATCCTTTTAATTTTCTTTTTTTGTCTAGCATTAAAAATTTCTCGCAAACCGTTAACACTATTAACTTCTGATTACTTACAGCAAGAATGCGCTTATGCCCCCCCACCCCCCACCCCCCGCTTTTTGCGTACGGTGGCAGACACTGAGATCGAAAGCAAATGGGTGTCATTGAAATGCAGTAACAGGGTGATAACAGCCGTGTTCGAAGTGTGTAGGGGCTTATAGGAGAGCAGAAGCACGTCACGCAATTCACCTGAGTTCGGAGGATCGGGAGTACCAGGGCCCATAGCGGAGAAGCGGAAGAGCGGAGTTATGTGTCTCTTCTCAAAGGTCGGGAAGCTGGGGGGCAGCAGGACCCCTTAGAGCGGCTAATGTGAGCCTTCTCCGGACATAGATCACCCGGACTTATGACTGGAGCTCCCGGACCTCTGGGCACACACATATGTGAATGAGTGGATGAGCTAATGTTGGTTTGGTTGTGGAAACGTTTCGGCCAATGCTATTAGCACAGCTATGATGAGTTCAGGTGTGTCTCTGTGTGTTTGTGTGTTTGTGTGTGTGTATGCGTGTGTATGTGTGTGTGTGTGTGTGTGTGTGTGTGTGCGTGTGTTTGTGTGTGTGTGAGAGTTTGTTTTTGTGGGTTGGGGGGGGTTCCCGCGGACACGGAGTACCAGGGCCTGGAGCGGATGAGGTGAGGAGCGGAGGAGAGCAGAAGCCCGGACCGTGATTCGCTTGTGTCCAGCGGTTCGGGAGTTCCAGGGCCCGAAACGGAGGAGCGGAGGAGCGGAGGACGGCAAAACCCCTTTCTGCAATTCGCCTGAGTCCGGCGGATCGGTAATACCTGGTTCCGCAGCGGAGGAGCGGAGGAGTGGAGGAGATGTTTCTCTTCTCAGAGGCGGCGAGGGGGGGGGACAGGACCCCTTACCCTTACCCCCCCCGGACGTTTGAGTGGAGCTCCCGGACCTCCGGGCACGCACATGCGAATGACTGGATCACAGGGAGTGCCAGGGCCTGGAGCGGATGAGCAGAGGAGAGGCGGAGGGCAGAAGCCCGGCCCTGTTCAAGAGTTCCAGGGTCCAAAGCGGGGGAGCGAAGAAGCGGAGGAGGGGAGGAGAGCAGAAGAGCAAAAAACTGGCCCGGAATTCACCGAAGTCCCGCGGATCGGGAGTTCCAGGGCCCGGAGCGGAAGAGCGGAGGAGAGGAGGAGCGGAGCAAAGCGGAAGCCCGTCTTAACAACAAGGAAATTACAGATGAG
>NW_028234002.1:982500-1000000 GCF_037954325.1 Fistularia commersonii
TCCTATCCTGGATACCATATCTGCCCATCACTTCTTCATCCCCTCTATTGCCTTCACCAACATGTCCATTGAAGTCTGCACCAATTACCACTCTCTCATTTCTGGGAATATTCTGCATCACTTCATCCAACTCATTCCAGAACTTCTCCTTCTCTTCAGGTTCACATCCCACCTGTGGCGCATAGCCACTAACAACACTGAGCATCACACCTTCAATTTCCAATTTCAGACTCATAAGTCTATCTGACATTCTTTTCACCTCTAGGACGTTCCTTACGAACTCCTCCTTCAAGATGACTCCTACTCCATTTCTCTTCTTGTCAGCACCATAATAGTATAACTTAAAGCCTGCTCCTAAGCTTCTAGCCTTACTACCCTTCCACCTGGTCTCCTGGACACACAGTATATCCAGCTTCCTTCTCTGCATCGTGTCCATCAACTCTCTACCTTTTCCTGTCATAGTCCCAATATTCAAAGTCCCTACTCTCAGTCCCAGGCTCTTTCCTTTCCTCCTCTCTCTCTGCTTCCGAACACGCACTCCTCCTCTTCTTCTTCTTCTTGTTCTTCGACCCACAGTAGCCCGATTTCCATTAGTACCCTGTAGGTCATCAGTACCAATGGCGGTCGTTGTTAACCCGGTCCGCGACCCATCCGGTATGGTATAGTTATGGTTGACTTGCATGTTTGGTTTTGGCAAACGTTTTACGCCGGATGCCCCTCCTGACGCAACCCTCTGCATTTATCCGGGCTTGGGACCGGCACAGGGAGACACTGCTCCGTGCCCCCCCCCCCCCAAAGGCAGGCTTGGAGAGACACGGGCCAGTGCCGCCCTGAGGCTGCATTACCCTCTCTTTCTTACATTTATTATAAAAATATGCTTATCTTCCTTTTAGCTCATCACACATGTCTTTATGATTTTCAGTCCATGCCTCAGCCGGCCTGAAGCTCCACTGATGCGCATGTGCGGATGCCTCTATCTAGCGGACATAAAATAAAGACAATCATTCAAATGTGAATGAGTCGGCGTGATGCTCCGGGATGTGTGGAGCTCAGGGAGCTCCACGAGTGAGGGAGTTAAGTTAGGGCGGGGGTGCAAGTAGGCTCTAGGATTCCCCGAGTCGGGGCGAGCGATGGGTTTAGAGGCGTATCACATTGAAGATAATGGCCGCATATCCTTCTTGGACTTTTCTAAAGCCTTTGACTCGGTCGAACATCCATTTATCATAGCAACGCTCGAACATTTTGGATTTGGTTAAATATTCAGGAATGTGATCCGTGGGCTCTATGAGAATATTCATAGCTGTGTCACCCTGCCAAGCGGCACCACTCCGAGCTTCCATGTTGATGTGGGAATCCCCCAAGGTTGCCCCATCTCACCCTATTTATTTATAATTGCTACCGAAATGCTAGCCGTTTATGTTGAAAAGAGCAACGATATCCAAAAGTTAGACGTGCTGGGGACTGAAATTGTTATTAGCCTGCTGGCAGATGACACAACCTTAGTTTTGAAAAATGAACATCAAGTCCCAATAAGTGCCGAAAACAACCAAAACATTCTCCAAGGCTTCAGGATTGTCATTAAACTTAAAGAAATGCAAACTTCTTGCGCTGCATGACTCGCCACTAAAGGAAATCAGCGATGTTTCCATGAAATCAGAAATAAAATACTTGAGCATTTTCCTATCCAAGGACCAAACGTTAAATCAATCCAGGAACATTGAATCTAAACTGAATCAAAGTAAAGCTTAATTCTAATATATGGCTCCAGAGAGATTTATCAATATTAGGCCGGATATATTTGACTAAAATGGATGTGTTTATCCAGATGTATATACCCAGCGTATTCCAATGCTGCTCCAAATCAACTCGTAAAATCTGTTAACCAAATCAATTTCAACTTTATCTGGAGGAACAGACCACACCATCTAAGAAAAATCACATATGGTGAAAGAAACAAGTGAAGGAGGGCTGAAAGTGATAGAGTTGGACTGCTTGAATGGGACATTGAAGGTGAACTGGTTGAAATCCTGGATCAAACCTCATCGTTCTTTCTGGTATTGTACTCCAAACTACTTATTCAACAAAGTCGGCGGCCTGAGTCTTCTGCTTATCTCTGACTTGGATATCAACAAGATTCCTGTCAAATGTTCAGAGTTCCATAAACAAATATTATTATACTGGAAAATGATATACGTACACAATTTCTCACCACACAGTATAATAGTTTGGAACAATCGATATGTACTGCATGGCAACAAACCTCTGTTTTACAAGGAATGCTTTGAGAAAGGTATATGGTCGATAATTGACTTGATGGATGACACTGGCAGTCCTCTGGACAATGAGCAGTTCTGTACTACACACAGATTCAAGCCTCCCATATTAGAGTTGCTAAAGTTACGAAACGCACTGCCTCGACAATTTGTATTCCTGACCAAAAATATAATGACGCACCGAACCGTACAACCACAGTTACCCCGACTATCACTCCAGGGAATCTCAATTGTGGACAGAAAGCGCAGCAACTCCTTTATTAGGAAATGTTTCACAGGAAACTTATTCCCTGGACGTCAAAAAAAAAAAAAAGGATATTTTAAATAAATTTGATGAGGAATCGATTGCCACGCTGCGAACCATGTATCTGACTCTACCCATACCCCCAAGGCAAAAGAGACCCACTTCAAAATTATGACTGACATCTACCCATCTAAGGAATTATCGAGGGTACGCTTTAATTTTGAAGATAATATTTGTACATTTTGTGAAGACAACATTGAAACCACTGACCATATATTTTTTCTCCTTCTCATTCCATCGTCACCAGTTTCCTTCTCAAAAGATGATATAACATTCTGTTTACTTATAAGCAACATAACAGATGAACTCTGTGTCAATGTTCTTTTAGGCCTGGCCAAGTTCTTCATTCACAAGAACAGAATGCAAAAATGCTCCCCAAATTTTAATGTCTTCATAAACGATTTTGAAATATAAAAAAAAAAAAAAAAAATCCTTAAAACTTATGGAAAAATCCAAAAACTAAAAAATATAGTTACCCATGTCCGAGGTTCCTTTTTTTTTTGGTAAAAAAAAAAAAACAAAAAAAAAAAAAACAACTTGATTACATGTTACATTCCCCTTGCAATTTTTTTTTTTTTTTTTTTCGTTTTAATTTCTTATTTGTCTATCTATTGATTTAATTACTTCCTTTTAATTTCTTTTTTTGTCTCGCACTGTAAATTTCTCACAAACCTGTAACACTATTAACTTCTCATTACATACAGAACAAATGTCCTGATGTCCGTTGCTTCCTCATCCCTGGTTGTTTCATTGACATTCAGTTCTACCTTGCTATGTTTATTTGTACATTTGTATATTTGGGTGTACTATTTATGTTCAATTAAAAACAGTTTGATGTCTGAGATTCCTTGTGAACCGCCAACTTAATTACATGTTATATTCCCCTCACAATTTTTTTTTTTCGTTTTTAATTTTATTTTTCTATCTATTTATTTAATTATATCCTTTTAATTTTCTTTTTTTGTCTAGCATTAAAAATTTCTCGCAAACCGTTAACACTATTAACTTCTGATTACTTACAGCACGAATGCGCTTATGCCCCCCCACCCATCCCGCTTTTTCCGTACGGTGGCAGACACTGAGATCGAAAGCAAATGGGTGTCATTGAAATGCAGTAACAGGGTGATAACAGCCGTGTTCGAAGTGTGTAGGGGCTTATAGGAGAGCAGAAGCACGTCACGCAATTCACCTGAGTTCGGAGGATCGGGAGTACCAGGGCCCATAGCGGAGAAGCGGAAGAGCGCAGTTATGTGTCTCTTCTCAAAGGCGGGGAAGCTGGGGGGCAGCAGGACCCCTTAGACCGGCTAATGTGAGCCTTCTCCGGACATAGATCACCCGGACTTATGACTGGAGCTCCCGGACCTCCGGGCACACACATATGTGAATGAGTGGATGAGCTAATGTTGGTTTGGTTGTGGATACGTTTCGGCCAATGCTATCAGCACAGCTATGATTATCCCCAGAACGTTGAGAACGAGCTCCCGGAACTCCAGACATGCGTATATAAAAGAGTGGAATTAAGGTGTGTGTGTGTGTGTGTGTGTGTGTGTGTGTGTGTGTGTGTGTGTGTGTGTATACGTGTGGGACAGAAGTAATGTTGGGGACAGAAATTGTTATTAGCCTGCTGGCAGATGACACAACCTTAGTTTTGAAAAATGAACATCAAGTCCCAATAAGTGCTGAAAAAAACCAAAACATTCTCCAAGGCTTCAGGATTGTCATTAAACTTAAAGAAATGCAAACTTCTTGCGCTGCATGACTCGCCACTAAAGGAAATCAGCGATGTTTCTATGAAATCAGAAATAAAATACTTGAGCATTTTCCTATCCAAGGACCAAACGTTAAATCAATCCAGGAACATTGAATCTAAACTGAATCAAAGTAAAGCTTAATTCTAATATATGGCTCCAGAGAGATTTATCAATATTAGGCCGGATATATTTGACTAAAATGGATGTGTTTATCCAGATGTATATACCCAGCGTATTCCAATGCTGCTCCAAATCAACTCGTAAAATCTGTTAACCAAATCAATTTCAACTTTATCTGGAGGAACAGACCACACCATCTAAGAAAAATCACATATGGTGAAAGAAACAAGTGAAGGAGGGCTGAAAGTGATAGAGTCGGACTGCTTGAATGGGACATTGAAGGTGAACTGGTTGAAATCCTGGATCAAACCTCATCGTTCTTTCTGGTATTGTACTCCAAACTACTTATTCAACAAAGTCGGCGGCCTGAGTCTTCTGCTTATCTCTGACTTGGATATCAACAAGATTCCTGTCAAATGTTCAGAGTTCCATAAACAAATATTATTATACTGGAAAATGATATACGTACACAATTTCTCACCACACAGTATAATAGTTTGGAACAATCGATATGTACTGCATGGCAACAAACCTCTGTTTTACAAGGAATGCTTTGAGAAAGGTATATGGTCGATAATTGACTTGATGGATGACACTGGCAGTCCTCTGGACAATGAGCAGTTCTGTACTACACACAGATTCAAGCCTCCCATATTAGAGTTGCTAAAGTTACGAAACGCACTGCCTCGACAATTTGTATTCCTGACCAAAAATATAATGACGCACCGAACCGTACAACCACAGTTACCCCGACTATCACTCCAGGGAATCTCAATTGTGGACAGAAAGCGCGGCAACTCCTTTATTAGGAAATGTTTCACAGGAAACTTATTCCCTGGACGTCAAAAAAAAAAAAAAGGATATTTTAAATAAATTTGATGAGGAATCGATTGCCACGCTGCGAACTATGTATCTGACTCTACCCATACCCCCAAGGCAAAAGAGACCCACTTCAAAATTATGACTGACATCTACCCATCTAAGGAATTATCGAGGGTACGCTTTAATTTTGAAGATAATATTTGTACATTTTGTGAAGACAACATTGAAACCACTGACCATATATTTTTTCTCCTTCTCATTCCATCGTCACCAGTTTCCTTCTCAAAAGATGATATAACATTCTGTTTACTTATAAGCAACATAACAGATGAACTCTGTGTCAATGTTCTTTTAGGCCTGGCCAAGTTCTTCATTCACAAGAACAGAATGCAAAAATGCTCCCCAAATTTTAATGTCTTCATAAACGATTTTGAAATATAAAAAAAAAAAAAAAAAATCCTTAAAACTTATGGAAAAATCCGAAAACAAAAAAATATAGTTACCCATGTCCGAGGTTCCTTTTTTTTTTGGTAAAAAAAAAAAAAAAAACAAAAAAAACAACTTGATTACATGTTACATTCCCCTTGCAATTTTTTTTTTTTTTTTTCGTTTTAATTTCTTATTTGTCTATCTATTGATTTAATTACTTCCTTTTAATTTCTTTTTTTGTCTCGCACTGTAAATTTCTCACAAACCTGTAACACTATTAACTTCTCATTACATACAGAACAAATGTCCTGATGTCCGTTGCTTCCTCATCCCTGGTTGTTTCATTGACATTCAGTTCTACCTTGCTATGTTTATTTGTACATTTGTATATTTGGGTGTACTATTTATGTTCAATTAAAAACAGTTTGATGTCTGAGATTCCTTGTGAACCGCCAACTTAATTACATGTTATATTCCCCTCACAATTTTTTTTTTTCGTTTTTAATTTTATTTTTCTATCTATTTATTTAATTATATCCTTTTAATTTTCTTTTTTTGTCTAGCATTAAAAATTTCTCGCAAACCGTTAACACTATTAACTTCTGATTACTTACACCACGAATGCGCTTATGCCCCCCCACCCATCCCGCTTTTTCCGTACGGAGGCAGACACTGAGATCGAAAGCAAATGGGTGTCATTGAAATGCAGTAACAGGGTGATAACAGCCGTGTTCGAAGTGTGTAGGGGCTTATAGGAGAGCAGAAGCACGTCACGCAATTCACCTGAGTTCGGAGGATCGGGAGTACCAGGGCCCATAGCGGAGAAGCGGAAGAGCGGAGTTATGTGTCTCTTCTCAAAGGCGGGGAAACTGGGGGGCAGCAGGACCCCTTAGACCGGCTAATGTGAGTCTTCTCCGGACATAGATCACCCGGACTTATGACTGGAGCTCCCGGACCTCTGGGCACACACATATGTGAATGAGTGGATGAGCTAATGTTGGTTTGGTTGTGGATACGTTTCGGCCAATGCTATCAGCACAGCTATGATTATCCCCAGAACGTTGAGAACGAGCTCCCGGAACTCCAGACATGCGTATATAAAAGAGTGGAATTAAGGTGTGTGTGTGTGTGTGTGTGTGTGTGTGTGTGTGTGTGTGTGTGTGTGTATACGTGTGGGACAGAAGTAATGTTGGGGACAGAAATTGTTATTAGCCTGCTGGCAGATGACACAACCTTAGTTTTGAAAAATGAACATCAAGTCCCAATAAGTGCCGAAAACAACCAAAACATTCTCCAAGGCTTCAGGATTGTCATTAAACTTAAAGAAATGCAAACTTCTTGCGCTGCATGACTCGCCACTAAAGGAAATCAGCGATGTTTCCATGAAATCAGAAATAAAATACTTGAGCATTTTCCTATCCAAGGACCAAACGTTAAATCAATCCAGGAACATTGAATCTAAACTGAATCAAAGTAAAGCTTAATTCTAATATATGGCTCCAGAGAGATTTATCAATATTAGGCCGGATATATTTGACTAAAATGGATGTGTTTATCCAGATGTATATACCCAGCGTATTCCAATGCTGCTCCAAATCAACTCGTAAAATCTGTTAACCAAATCAATTTCAACTTTATCTGGAGGAACAGACCACACCATCTAAGAAAAATCACATATGGTGAAAGAAACAAGTGAAGGAGGGCTGAAAGTGATAGAGTCGGACTGCTTGAATGGGACATTGAAGGTGAACTGGTTGAAATCCTGGATCAAACCTCATCGTTCTTTCTGGTATTGTACTCCAAACTACTTATTCAACAAAGTCGGCGGCCTGAGTCTTCTGCTTATCTCTGACTTGGATATCAACAAGATTCCTGTCAAATGTTCAGAGTTCCATAAACAAATATTATTATACTGGAAAATGATATACGTACACAATTTCTCACCACACAGTATAATAGTTTGGAACAATCGATATGTACTGCATGGCAACAAACCTCTGTTTTACAAGGAATGCTTTGAGAAAGGTATATGGTCGATAATTGACTTGATGGATGACACTGGCAGTCCTCTGGACAATGAGCAGTTCTGTACTACACACAGATTCAAGCCTCCCATATTAGAGTTGCTAAAGTTACGAAACGCACTGCCTCGACAATTTGTATTCCTGACCAAAAATATAATGACGCACCGAACCGTACAACCACAGTTACCCCGACTATCACTCCAGGGAATCTCAATTGTGGACAGAAAGCGCGGCAACTCCTTTATTAGGAAATGTTTCACAGGAAACTTATTCCCTGGACGTCAAAAAAAAAAAAAAGGATATTTTAAATAAATTTGATGAGGAATCGATTGCCACGCTGCGAACCATGTATCTGACTCTACCCATACCCCCAAGGCAAAAGAGACCCACTTCAAAATTATGACTGACATCTACCCATCTAAGGAATTATCGAGGGTACGCTTTAATTTTGAAGATAATATTTGTACATTTTGTGAAGACAACATTGAAACCACTGACCATATATTTTTTCTCCTTCTCATTCCATCGTCACCAGTTTCCTTCTCAAAAGATGATATAACATTCTGTTTACTTATAAGCAACATAACAGATGAACTCTGTGTCAATGTTCTTTTAGGCCTGGCCAAGTTCTTCATTCACAAGAACAGAATGCAAAAATGCTCCCCAAATTTTAATGTCTTCATAAACGATTTTGAAATATAAAAAAAAAAAAAAAAAATCCTTAAAACTTATGGAAAAATCCAAAAACTAAAAAATATAGTTACCCATGTCCGAGGTTCCTTTTTTTTTTGGTAAAAAAAAAAAACAAAAAAAAAAAAACAACTTGATTACATGTTACATTCCCCTTGCAATTTTTTTTTTTTTTTTTTCGTTTTAATTTCTTATTTGTCTATCTATTGATTTAATTACTTCCTTTTAATTTCTTTTTTTGTCTCGCACTGTAAATTTCTCACAAACCTGTAACACTATTAACTTCTCATTACATACAGAACAAATGTCCTGATGTCCGTTGCTTCCTCATCCCTGGTTGTTTCATTGACATTCAGTTCTACCTTGCTATGTTTATTTGTACATTTGTATATTTGGGTGTACTATTTATGTTCAATTAAAAACAGTTTGATGTCTGAGATTCCTTGTGAACCGCCAACTTAATTACATGTTATATTCCCCTCACAATTTTTTTTTTTCGTTTTTAATTTTATTTTTCTATCTATTTATTTAATTATATCCTTTTAATTTTCTTTTTTTGTCTAGCATTAAAAATTTCTCGCAAACCGTTAACACTATTAACTTCTGATTACTTACAGCACGAATGCGCTTATGCCCCCCCACCCATCCCGCTTTTTCCGTACGGAGGCAGACACTGAGATCGAAAGCAAATGGGTGTCATTGAAATGCAGTAACAGGGTGATAACAGCCGTGTTCGAAGTGTGTAGGGGCTTATAGGAGAGCAGAAGCACGTCACGTAATTCACCTGAGTTCGGAGGATCGGGAGTACCAGGGCCCATAGCGGAGAAGCGGAAGAGTGGAGTTATGTGTCTCTTCTCAAAGGCCGGGAAGCTGGGGGGCAGCAGGACCCCTTAGAGCGGCTAATGTGAGCCTTCTCCGGACATAGATCACCCGGACTTATGACTGGAGCTCCCGGACCTCCGGGCACACACATATGTGAATGAGTGGATGAGCTAATGTTGGTTTGGTTGTGGATACGTTTCGGCCAATGCTATCAGCACAGCTATGATTATCCCCAGAACGTTGAGAACGAGCTCCCGGAACTCCAGACATGCGTATATAAAAGAGTGGAATTAAGGTGTGTGTGTGTGTGTGTGTGTGTGTGTGTGTGTGTATACGTGTGGGACAGAAGTAATGTTGGGGACAGAAATTGTTATTAGCCTGCTGGCAGATGACACAACCTTAGTTTTGAAAAATGAACATCAAGTCCCAATAAGTGCTGAAAAAAACCAAAACATTCTCCAAGGCTTCAGGATTGTCATTAAACTTAAAGAAATGCAAACTTCTTGCGCTGCATGACTCGCCACTAAAGGAAATCAGCGATGTTTCTATGAAATCAGAAATAAAATACTTGAGCATTTTCCTATCCAAGGACCAAACGTTAAATCAATCCAGGAACATTGAATCTAAACTGAATCAAAGTAAAGCTTAATTCTAATATATGGCTCCAGAGAGATTTATCAATATTAGGCCGGATATATTTGACTAAAATGGATGTGTTTATCCAGATGTATATACCCAGCGTATTCCAATGCTGCTCCAAATCAACTCGTAAAATCTGTTAACCAAATCAATTTCAACTTTATCTGGAGGAACAGACCACACCATCTAAGAAAAATCACATATGGTGAAAGAAACAAGTGAAGGAGGGCTGAAAGTGATAGAGTCGGACTGCTTGAATGGGACATTGAAGGTGAACTGGTTGAAATCCTGGATCAAACCTCATCGTTCTTTCTGGTATTGTACTCCAAACTACTTATTCAACAAAGTCGGCGGCCTGAGTCTTCTGCTTATCTCTGACTTGGATATCAACAAGATTCCTGTCAAATGTTCAGAGTTCCATAAACAAATATTATTATACTGGAAAATGATATACGTACACAATTTCTCACCACACAGTATAATAGTTTGGAACAATCGATATGTACTGCATGGCAACAAACCTCTGTTTTACAAGGAATGCTTTGAGAAAGGTATATGGTCGATAATTGACTTGATGGATGACACTGGCAGTCCTCTGGACAATGAGCAGTTCTGTACTACACACAGATTCAAGCCTCCCATATTAGAGTTGCTAAAGTTACGAAACGCACTGCCTCGACAATTTGTATTCCTGACCAAAAATATAATGACGCACCGAACCGTACAACCACAGTTACCCCGACTATCACTCCAGGGAATCTCAATTGTGGACAGAAAGCGCGGCAACTCCTTTATTAGGAAATGTTTCACAGGAAACTTATTCCCTGGACGTCAAAAAAAAAAAAAAGGATATTTTAAATAAATTTGATGAGGAATCGATTGCCACGCTGCGAACTATGTATCTGACTCTACCCATACCCCCAAGGCAAAAGAGACCCACTTCAAAATTATGACTGACATCTACCCATCTAAGGAATTATCGAGGGTACGCTTTAATTTTGAAGATAATATTTGTACATTTTGTGAAGACAACATTGAAACCACTGACCATATATTTTTTCTCCTTCTCATTCCATCGTCACCAGTTTCCTTCTCAAAAGATGATATAACATTCTGTTTACTTATAAGCAACATAACAGATGAACTCTGTGTCAATGTTCTTTTAGGCCTGGCCAAGTTCTTCATTCACAAGAACAGAATGCAAAAATGCTCCCCAAATTTTAATGTCTTCATAAACGATTTTGAAATATAAAAAAAAAAAAAAAAAATCCTTAAAACTTATGGAAAAATCCGAAAACAAAAAAATATAGTTACCCATGTCCGAGGTTCCTTTTTTTTTTGGTAAAAAAAAAAAAAAAAACAAAAAAAACAACTTGATTACATGTTACATTCCCCTTGCAATTTTTTTTTTTTTTTTTCGTTTTAATTTCTTATTTGTCTATCTATTGATTTAATTACTTCCTTTTAATTTCTTTTTTTGTCTCGCACTGTAAATTTCTCACAAACCTGTAACACTATTAACTTCTCATTACATACAGAACAAATGTCCTGATGTCCGTTGCTTCCTCATCCCTGGTTGTTTCATTGACATTCAGTTCTACCTTGCTATGTTTATTTGTACATTTGTATATTTGGGTGTACTATTTATGTTCAATTAAAAACAGTTTGATGTCTGAGATTCCTTGTGAACCGCCAACTTAATTACATGTTATATTCCCCTCACAATTTTTTTTTTTCGTTTTTAATTTTATTTTTCTATCTATTTATTTAATTATATCCTTCTAATTTTCTTTTTTTGTCTAGCATTAAAAATTTCTCGCAAACCGTTAACACTATTAACTTCTGATTACTTACACCACGAATGCGCTTATGCCCCCCCACCCATCCCGCTTTTTCCGTACGGAGGCAGACACTGAGATCGAAAGCAAATGGGTGTCATTGAAATGCAGTAACAGGGTGATAACAGCCGTGTTCGAAGTGTGTAGGGGCTTATAGGAGAGCAGAAGCACGTCACGCAATTCACCTGAGTTCGGAGGATCGGGAGTACCAGGGCCCATAGCGGAGAAGCGGAAGAGCGGAGTTATGTGTCTCTTCTCAAAGGCGGGGAAACTGGGGGGCAGCAGGACCCCTTAGACCGGCTAATGTGAGTCTTCTCCGGACATAGATCACCCGGACTTATGACTGGAGCTCCCGGACCTCTGGGCACACACATATGTGAATGAGTGGATGAGCTAATGTTGGTTTGGTTGTGGATACGTTTCGGCCAATGCTATCAGCACAGCTATGATTATCCCCAGAACGTTGAGAACGAGCTCCCGGAACTCCAGACATGCGTATATAAAAGAGTGGAATTAAGGTGTGTGTGTGTGTGTGTGTGTGTGTGTGTGTGTGTGTGTGTGTGTGTGTGTGTATACGTGTGGGACAGAAGTAATGTTGGGGACAGAAATTGTTATTAGCCTGCTGGCAGATGACACAACCTTAGTTTTGAAAAATGAACATCAAGTCCCAATAAGTGCTGAAAAAAACCAAAACATTCTCCAAGGCTTCAGGATTGTCATTAAACTTAAAGAAATGCAAACTTCTTGCGCTGCATGACTCGCCACTAAAGGAAATCAGCGATGTTTCTATGAAATCAGAAATAAAATACTTGAGCATTTTCCTATCCAAGGACCAAACGTTAAATCAATCCAGGAACATTGAATCTAAACTGAATCAAAGTAAAGCTTAATTCTAATATATGGCTCCAGAGAGATTTATCAATATTAGGCCGGATATATTTGACTAAAATGGATGTGTTTATCCAGATGTATATACCCAGCGTATTCCAATGCTGCTCCAAATCAACTCGTAAAATCTGTTAACCAAATCAATTTCAACTTTATCTGGAGGAACAGACCACACCATCTAAGAAAAATCACATATGGTGAAAGAAACAAGTGAAGGAGGGCTGAAAGTGATAGAGTTGGACTGCTTGAATGGGACATTGAAGGTGAACTGGTTGAAATCCTGGATCAAACCTCATCGTTCTTTCTGGTATTGTACTCCAAACTACTTATTCAACAAAGTCGGCGGCCTGAGTCTTCTGCTTATCTCTGACTTGGATATCAACAAGATTCCTGTCAAATGTTCAGAGTTCCATAAACAAATATTATTATACTGGAAAATGATATACGTACACAATTTCTCACCACACAGTATAATAGTTTGGAACAATCGATATGTACTGCATGGCAACAAACCTCTGTTTTACAAGGAATGCTTTGAGAAAGGTATATGGTCGATAATTGACTTGATGGATGACACTGGCAGTCCTCTGGACAATGAGCAGTTCTGTACTACACACAGATTCAAGCCTCCCATATTAGAGTTGCTAAAGTTACGAAACGCACTGCCTCGACAATTTGTATTCCTGACCAAAAATATAATGACGCACCGAACCGTACAACCACAGTTACCCCGACTATCACTCCAGGGAATCTCAATTGTGGACAGAAAGCGCAGCAACTCCTTTATTAGGAAATGTTTCACAGGAAACTTATTCCCTGGACGTCAAAAAAAAAAAAAAGGATATTTTAAATAAATTTGATGAGGAATCGATTGCCACGCTGCGAACTATGTATCTGACTCTACCCATACCCCCAAGGCAAAAGAGACCCACTTCAAAATTATGACTGACATCTACCCATCTAAGGAATTATCGAGGGTACGCTTTAATTTTGAAGATAATATTTGTACATTTTGTGAAGACAACATTGAAACCACTGACCATATATTTTTTCTCCTTCTCATTCCATCGTCACCAGTTTCCTTCTCAAAAGATGATATAACATTCTGTTTACTTATAAGCAACATAACAGATGAACTCTGTGTCAATGTTCTTTTAGGCCTGGCCAAGTTCTTCATTCACAAGAACAGAATGCAAAAATGCTCCCCAAATTTTAATGTCTTCATAAACGATTTTGAAATATAAAAAAAAAAAAAAAAATCCTTAAAACTTATGGAAAAATCCGAAAACAAAAAAAAATAGTTACCCATGTCCGAGGTTCCTTTTTTTTTTGGTAAAAAAAAAAAAAAAAACAAAAAAAACAACTTGATTACATGTTACATTCCCCTTGCAATTTTTTTTTTTTTTTTTCGTTTTAATTTCTTATTTGTCTATCTATTGATTTAATTACTTCCTTTTAATTTCTTTTTTTGTCTCGCACTGTAAATTTCTCACAAACCTGTAACACTATTAACTTCTCATTACATACAGAACAAATGTCCTGATGTCCGTTGCTTCCTCATCCCTGGTTGTTTCATTGACATTCAGTTCTACCTTGCTATGTTTATTTGTACATTTGTATATTTGGGTGTACTATTTATGTTCAATTAAAAACAGTTTGATGTCTGAGATTCCTTGTGAACCGCCAACTTAATTACATGTTATATTCCCCTCACAATTTTTTTTTTTCGTTTTTAATTTTATTTTTCTATCTATTTATTTAATTATATCCTTCTAATTTTCTTTTTTTGTCTAGCATTAAAAATTTCTCGCAAACCGTTAACACTATTAACTTCTGATTACTTACAGCACGAATGCGCTTATGCCCCCCCACCCATCCCGCTTTTTCCGTACGGAGGCAGACACTGAGATCGAAAGCAAATGGGTGTCATTGAAATGCAGTAACAGGGTGATAACAGCCGTGTTCGAAGTGTGTAGGGGCTTATAGGAGAGCAGAAGCACGTCACGCAATTCACCTGAGTTCGGAGGATCGGGAGTACCAGGGCCCATAGCGGAGAAGCGGAAGAGCGGAGTTATGTGTCTCTTCTCAAAGGCGGGGAAGCTGGGGGGCAGCAGGACCCCTTAGACCGGCTAAGGTGAGCCTACTCCGGACAGAGATCACCCGGAGTTATGACTGGAGCTCCCGGACCTCTGGGCACACACATATGTGAATGAGTGGATGAGCTAATGTTGGTTTGGTTGTGGATACGTTTCGGCCAATGCTATCAGCACAGCGATGATGAGTTCAGGTGTGTCTGTGTGTGTTTGTGTGTTTGTGTGTGTGTGTGTGTGTGTGTGTGTGTGTGCGTGTGTTTGTGTGTGTGTGAGAGTTTGTTTTTGTGGGTTGGGGGGGGTTCCCGCGGACACGGAGTACCAGGGCCTGGAGCGGATGAGGTGAGGAGCGGAGGAGAGCAGAAGCCCGGACCGTGATTCGCTTGTGTCCAGCGGTTCGGGAGTTCCAGGGCCCGAAACGGAGGAGCGGAGGAGCGGAGGAGCGGAGGAGCGGAGGAGCGGAGGAGCGGAGGAGCGGAGGAGCGGAGGAGCGGAGGACAGCAAAACCCCTTTCTGCAATTCGCCTGAGTCCGGCGGATCGGTAGTACCTGGTTCCGCAGCGGATGAGCGGAGGAGTGGAGGAGATGTTTCTCTTCTCAGAGGCGGCGAGGGGGGGGGGGCAGGACCCCTTACCCTTATCCCCCCCGGACGTTTGAGTGGAGCTCCCGGACCTCCGGGCACGCACATGCGAATGACTGGATCACAGGGAGTGCCAGGGCCTGGAGCGGATGAGCAGAGGAGAGGCGGAGGGCAGAAGCCCGGCCCTGTTCAAGAGTTCCAGGGTCCAAAGCGGGGGAGCGAAGAAGCGGAGGAGGGGAGGAGAGCAGAAGAGCAAAAAACTGGCCCGGAATTCACCGAAGTCCCGCGGATCGGGAGTTCCAGGGCCCGGAGCGGAAGAGCGGAGGAGCGGAGGAGAGGAGGAGCGGAGCAAAGCTAAGCCCGTCTTAACAACAAGGAAATTACAGATGAGGCTATAATTTCTAATGAAAACTTTAAATTCTATAGCCACGTATACACTTCGACATTGTCAAAAAGCGATTGTGACTCCTTTCCATTAAATATTCCTCAATATATCCCAAAAATAAACAACAAACAATATATGATTGTTTATATATGTTTATATATAAACAACAAAAAATATACAGTTTGATGTCTGAGATTCCTTGTGAATCGCCAACTTAATTACATGTCGTATTCCCCTTGCATTTTTTTTTTTTGGTTTTAATTTCATTTGTCTATCTATTTATCTAATTATTTCCTTTTAATTTCGTTTTTTGTCTAGCACTGTAAATTTCTCACAAACCTGTAACACTATTAACTTCTCATTACATACAGAACAAATGTCCTCATGTCCGTTGCTTCCTCATGCCTGGTTGTTTCATTGACATTCAGTTCTACCTTGCTATGTTTATTTGTACATTTGTATATTTGGGTGTACTATTTATGTTCAATTAAAAACAGGTTGATGTCTGAGATTCCCTGTGAACCGCCAACTTAATTACATGTTATATTCCCCTCACAATTTTTTTTTTTCGTTTTTAATTTTATTTTTCTATCTATTTATTTAATTATATCCTTTTAATTTTCTTTTTTTGTCTAGCATTAAAAATTTCTCGCAAACCGTTAACACTATTAACTTCTGATTACTTACAGCAAGAATGCGCTTATGCCCCCCCACCCCCCACCCCCCGCTTTTTGCGTACGGTGGCAGACACTGAGATCGAAAGCAAATGGGTGTCATTGAAATGCAGTAACAGGGTGATAACAGCCGTGTTCGAAGTGTGTAGGGGCTTATAGGAGAGCAGAAGCACGTCACGCAATTCACCTGAGTTCGGAGGATCGGGAGTACCAGGGCCCATAGCGGAGAAGCGGAAGAGCGGAGTTATGTGTCTCTTCTCAAAGGCCGGGAAGCTGGGGGGCAGCAGGACCCCTTAGAGCGGCTAATGTGAGCCTTCTCCGGACATAGATCACCCGGACTTATGACTGGAGCTCCCGGACCTCTGGGCACACACATATGTGAATGAGTGGATGAGCTAATGTTGGTTTGGTTGTGGAAACGTTTCGGCCAATGCTATTAGCACAGCTATGATGAGTTCAGGTGTGTCTCTGTGTGTTTGTGTGTTTGTGTGTGTGTATGCGTGTGTATGTGTGTGTGTGTGTGTGTGTGTGTGTGTGCGTGTGTTTGTGTGTGTGTGAGAGTTTGTTTTTGTGGGTTGGGGGGGGTTCCCGCGGACACGGAGTACCAGGGCCTGGAGCGGATGAGGTGAGGAGCGGAGGAGAGCAGAAGCCCGGACCGTGATTCGCTTGTGTCCAGCGGTTCGGGAGTTCCAGGGCCCGAAACGGAGGAGCGGAGGAGCGGAGGACGGCAAAACCCCTTTCTGCAATTCGCCTGAGTCCGGCGGATCGGTAATACCTGGTTCCGCAGCGGAGGAGCGGAGGAGTGGAGGAGATGTTTCTCTTCTCAGAGGCGGCGAGGGGGGGGGACAGGACCCCTTACCCTTACCCCCCCCGGACGTTTGAGTGGAGCTCCCGGACCTCCGGGCACGCACATGCGAATGACTGGATCACAGGGAGTGCCAGGGCCTGGAGCGGATGAGCAGAGGAGAGGCGGAGGGCAGAAGCCCGGCCCTGTTCAAGAGTTCCAGGGTCCAAAGCGGGGGAGCGAAGAAGCGGAGGAGGGGAGGAGAGCAGAAGAGCAAAAAACTGGCCCGGAATTCACCGAAGTCCCGCGGATCGGGAGTTCCAGGGCCCGGAGCGGAAGAGCGGAGGAGAGGAGGAGCGGAGCAAAGCGGAAGCCCGTCTTAACAACA
>NW_028234002.1:1012500-1017500 GCF_037954325.1 Fistularia commersonii
TATGCTGTCTGGCTACACGCCCACCTACAACTACTTTGCAGTCACCGATCTCTTTCAGGTTACCTCGTCTATACAAGATGTAGTCTACCTGCGTGCTCCTACCTCCGCTCTTATAAGTTACCCTATGTTCCTGTTTTTTCTGGAAAAAGGTATTCACTACACCCATTTCCATCCCTTTTGCAAAATCTACCACCATCTGTCCCTCTGCATTCCTATCCTGGATACCATATCTGCCCATCACTTCTTCATCCCCTCTATTGCCTTCACCAACATGTCCATTGAAGTCTGCACCAATTACCACTCTCTCATTTCTGGGAATATTCTGCATCACTTCATCCAACTCATTCCAGAACTTCTCCTTCTCTTCAGGTTCACATCCCACCTGTGGCGCATAGCCACTAACAACACTGAGCATCACACCTTCAATTTCCAATTTCAGACTCATAAGTCTATCTGACATTCTTTTCACCTCTAGGACGTTCCTTACAAACTCCTCCTTCAAGATGACTCCTACTCCATTTCTCTTCTTGTCAGCACCATAATAGTATAACTTAAAGCCTGCTCCTAAGCTTCTAGCCTTACTACCCTTCCACCTGGTCTCCTGGACACACAGTATATCCAGCTTCCTTCTCTGCATCGTGTCCATCAACTCTCTACCTTTTCCTGTCATAGTCCCAATATTCAAAGTCCCTACTCTCAGTCCCAGGCTCTTTCCTTTCCTCCTCTCTCTCTGCTTCCGAACACGCACTCCTCCTCTTCTTCTTCTTCTTGTTCTTCGACCCACAGTAGCCCAATTTCCATTAGTACCCTGTAGGTCATCAGTACCAATGGCGGTCGTTGTTAACCCGGTCCGCGACCCATCCGGTATGGTATAGTTATGGTTGACTCGCATGTTTGGTTTTGGCAAACGTTTTACGCCGGATGCCCCTCCTGACGCAACCCTCTGCATTTATCCGGGCTTGGGACCGGCACAGGGAGACACTGCTCCGTGCCCCCCCCCCCCAAAGGCAGGCTTGGAGAGACACGGGCCAGTGCCGCCCTGAGGCTGCATTACCCTCTCTTTCTTACATTTATTATAAAAATATGCTTATCTTCCTTTTAGCTCATCACACATGTCTTTATGATTTTCAGTCCATGCCTCAGCCGGCCTGAAGCTCCACTGATGCGCATGTGCGGATGCCTCTATCTAGCGGACATAAAATAAAGACAATCATTCAAATGTGAATGAGTCGGCGTGATGCTCCGGGATGTGTGGAGCTCAGGGAGCTCCACGAGTGAGGGAGTTAAGTTAGGGCGGGGGTGCAAGTAGGCTCTAGGATTCCCCGAGTCGGGGCGAGCGATGGGTTTAGAGGCGTATCGCATTGAAGATAATGGCCGCATATCCTTCTTGGACTTTTCTAAAGCCTTTGACTCGGTCGAACATCCATTTATCATAGCAACGCTCGAACATTTTGGATTTGGTTAAATATTCAGGAATGTGATCCGTGGGCTCTATGAGAATATTCATAGCTGTGTCACCCTGCCAAGCGGCACCACTCCGAGCTTCCATGTTGATGTGGGAATCCCCCAAGGTTGCCCCATCTCACCCTATTTATTTATAATTGCTACCGAAATGCTAGCCGTTTATGTTGAAAAGAGCAACGATATCCAAAAGTTAGACGTGCTGGGGACTGAAATTGTTATTAGCCTGCTGGCAGATGACACAACCTTAGTTTTGAAAAATGAACATCAAGTCCCAATAAGTGCCGAAAACAACCAAAACATTCTCCAAGGCTTCAGGATTGTCATTAAACTTAAAGAAATGCAAACTTCTTGCGCTGCATGACTCGCCACTAAAGGAAATCAGCGATGTTTCTATGAAATCAGAAATAAAATACTTGAGCATTTTCCTATCCAAGGACCAAACGTTAAATCAATCCAGGAACATTGAATCTAAACTGAATCAAAGTAAAGCTTAATTCTAATATATGGCTCCAGAGAGATTTATCAATATTAGGCCGGATATATTTGACTAAAATGGATGTGTTTATCCAGATGTATATACCCAGCGTATTCCAATGCTGCTCCAAATCAACTCGTAAAATCTGTTAACCAAATCAATTTCAACTTTATCTGGAGGAACAGACCACACCATCTAAGAAAAATCACATATGGTGAAAGAAACAAGTGAAGGAGGGCTGAAAGTGATAGAGTCGGACTGCTTGAATGGGACATTGAAGGTGAACTGGTTGAAATCCTGGATCAAACCTCATCGTTCTTTCTGGTATTGTACTCCAAACTACTTATTCAACAAAGTCGGCGGCCTGAGTCTTCTGCTTATCTCTGACTTGGATATCAACAAGATTCCTGTCAAATGTTCAGAGTTCCATAAACAAATATTATTATACTGGAAAATGATATACGTACACAATTTCTCACCACACAGTATAATAGTTTGGAACAATCGATATGTACTGCATGGCAACAAACCTCTGTTTTACAAGGAATGCTTTGAGAAAGGTATATGGTCGATAATTGACTTGATGGATGACACTGGCAGTCCTCTGGACAATGAGCAGTTCTGTACTACACACAGATTCAAGCCTCCCATATTAGAGTTGCTAAAGTTACGAAACGCACTGCCTCGACAATTTGTATTCCTGACCAAAAATATAATGACGCACCGAACCGTACAACCACAGTTACCCCGACTATCACTCCAGGGAATCTCAATTGTGGACAGAAAGCGCGGCAACTCCTTTATTAGGAAATGTTTCACAGGAAACTTATTCCCTGGACGTCAAAAAAAAAAAAAAGGATATTTTAAATAAATTTGATGAGGAATCGATTGCCACGCTGCGAACTATGTATCTGACTCTACCCATACCCCCAAGGCAAAAGAGACCCACTTCAAAATTATGACTGACATCTACCCATCTAAGGAATTATCGAGGGTACGCTTTAATTTTGAAGATAATATTTGTACATTTTGTGAAGACAACATTGAAACCACTGACCATATATTTTTTCTCCTTCTCATTCCATCGTCACCAGTTTCCTTCTCAAAAGATGATATAACATTCTGTTTACTTATAAGCAACATAACAGATGAACTCTGTGTCAATGTTCTTTTAGGCCTGGCCAAGTTCTTCATTCACAAGAACAGAATGCAAAAATGCTCCCCAAATTTTAATGTCTTCATAAACGATTTTGAAATATAAAAAAAAAAAAAAAAAATCCTTAAAACTTATGGAAAAATCCGAAAACAAAAAAATATAGTTACCCATGTCCGAGGTTCCTTTTTTTTTTGGTAAAAAAAAAAAAAAAAACAAAAAAAACAACTTGATTACATGTTACATTCCCCTTGCAATTTTTTTTTTTTTTTTTCGTTTTAATTTCTTATTTGTCTATCTATTGATTTAATTACTTCCTTTTAATTTCTTTTTTTGTCTCGCACTGTAAATTTCTCACAAACCTGTAACACTATTAACTTCTCATTACATACAGAACAAATGTCCTGATGTCCGTTGCTTCCTCATCCCTGGTTGTTTCATTGACATTCAGTTCTACCTTGCTATGTTTATTTGTACATTTGTATATTTGGGTGTACTATTTATGTTCAATTAAAAACAGTTTGATGTCTGAGATTCCTTGTGAACCGCCAACTTAATTACATGTTATATTCCCCTCACAATTTTTTTTTTTCGTTTTTAATTTTATTTTTCTATCTATTTATTTAATTATATCCTTTTAATTTTCTTTTTTTGTCTAGCATTAAAAATTTCTCGCAAACCGTTAACACTATTAACTTCTGATTACTTACAGCACGAATGGGCTTATGCCCCCCCACCCATCCCGCTTTTTCCGTACGGTGGCAGACACTGAGATCGAAAGCAAATGGGTGTCATTGAAATGCAGTAACAGGGTGATAACAGCCGTGTTCGAAGTGTGTAGGGGCTTATAGGAGAGCAGAAGCACGTCACGCAATTCACCTGAGTTCGGAGGATCGGGAGTACCAGGGCCCATAGCGGAGAAGCGGAAGAGCGCAGTTATGTGTCTCTTCTCAAAGGCCGGGAAGCTGGGGGGCAGCAGGACCCCTTAGACCGGCTAATGTGAGCCTTCTCCGGACATAGATCACCCGGACTTATGACTGGAGCTCCCGGACCTCCGGGCACACACATATGTGAATGAGTGGATGAGCTAATGTTGGTTTGGTTGTGGATACGTTTCGGCCAATGCTATCAGCACAGCGATGATGAGTTCAGGTGTGTCTGTGTGTGTTTGTGTGTTTGTGTGTGTGTGTGTGTGTGTGTGTGTGCGTGTGTTTGTGTGTGTGTGAGAGTTTGTTTTTGTGGGTTGGGGGGGGTTCCCGCGGACACGGAGTACCAGGGCCTGGAGCGGATGAGGTGAGGAGCGGAGGAGAGCAGAAGCCCGGACCGTGATTCGCTTGTGTCCAGCGGTTCGGGAGTTCCAGGGCCCGAAACGGAGGAGCGGAGGAGCGGAGGACGGCAAAACCCCTTTCTGCAATTCGCCTGAGTCCGGCGGATCGGTAATACCTGGTTCCGCAGCGGAGGAGCGGAGGAGTGGAGGAGATGTTTCTCTTCTCAGAGGCGGCGAGGAGGGGGGGAGAGGGACAGGACCCCTTACCCTTACCCCCCCCGGACGTTTGAGTGGAGCTCCCGGACCTCCGGGCACGCACATGCGAATGACTGGATCACAGGGAGTGCCAGGGCCTGGAGCGGATGAGCAGAGGAGAGGCGGAGGGCAGAAGCCCGGCCCTGTTCAAGAGTTCCAGGGTCCAAAGCGGGGGAGCGAAGAAGCGGAGGAGGGGAGGAGAGCAGAAGAGCAAAAAAACTGGCCCGGAATTCACCGAAGTCCCGCGGATCGGGAGTTCCAGGGCCCGGAGCGGAAGAGCGGAGGAGAAGAGGAGCGGAGCAAAGCGGAAGCCCGTCTTAACAACAAGGAAATTACAGATGAGGCTATCATTTCCAATGAAAACTTTAAATTCTATAGCCACCTAT
>NW_028234002.1:1027500-1033696 GCF_037954325.1 Fistularia commersonii
CTCATCACACATGTCTTTATGATTTTCAGTCCATGCCTCAGCCGGCCTGAAGCTCCACTGATGCGCATGTGCGGATGCCTCTATCTAGCGGACATAAAATAAAGACAATCATTCAAATGTGAATGAGTCGGCGTGATGCTCCGGGATGTGTGGAGCTCAGGGAGCTCCACGAGTGAGGGAGTTAAGTTAGGGCGGGGGTGCAAGTAGGCTCTAGGATTCCCCGAGTCGGGGCGAGCGATGGGTTTAGAGGCGTATCGCATTGAAGATAATGGCCGCATATCCTTCTTGGACTTTTCTAAAGCCTTTGACTCGGTCGAACATCCATTTATCATAGCAACGCTCGAACATTTTGGATTTGGTTAAATATTCAGGAATGTGATCCGTGGGCTCTATGAGAATATTCATAGCTGTGTCACCCTGCCAAGCGGCACCACTCCGAGCTTCCATGTTGATGTGGGAATCCCCCAAGGTTGCCCCATCTCACCCTATTTATTTATAATTGCTACCGAAATGCTAGCCGTTTATGTTGAAAAGAGCAACGATATCCAAAAGTTAGACGTGCTGGGGACTGAAATTGTTATTAGCCTGCTGGCAGATGACACAACCTTAGTTTTGAAAAATGAACATCAAGTCCCAATAAGTGCCGAAAACAACCAAAACATTCTCCAAGGCTTCAGGATTGTCATTAAACTTAAAGAAATGCAAACTTCTTGCGCTGCATGACTCGCCACTAAAGGAAATCAGCGATGTTTCCATGAAATCAGAAATAAAATACTTGAGCATTTTCCTATCCAAGGACCAAACGTTAAATCAATCCAGGAACATTGAATCTAAACTGAATCAAAGTAAAGCTTAATTCTAATATATGGCTCCAGAGAGATTTATCAATATTAGGCCGGATATATTTGACTAAAATGGATGTGTTTATCCAGATGTATATACCCAGCGTATTCCAATGCTGCTCCAAATCAACTCGTAAAATCTGTTAACCAAATCAATTTCAACTTTATCTGGAGGAACAGACCACACCATCTAAGAAAAATCACATATGGTGAAAGAAACAAGTGAAGGAGGGCTGAAAGTGATAGAGTCGGACTGCTTGAATGGGACATTGAAGGTGAACTGGTTGAAATCCTGGATCAAACCTCATCGTTCTTTCTGGTATTGTACTCCAAACTACTTATTCAACAAAGTCGGCGGCCTGAGTCTTCTGCTTATCTCTGACTTGGATATCAACAAGATTCCTGTCAAATGTTCAGAGTTCCATAAACAAATATTATTATACTGGAAAATGATATACGTACACAATTTCTCACCACACAGTATAATAGTTTGGAACAATCGATATGTACTGCATGGCAACAAACCTCTGTTTTACAAGGAATGCTTTGAGAAAGGTATATGGTCGATAATTGACTTGATGGATGACACTGGCAGTCCTCTGGACAATGAGCAGTTCTGTACTACACACAGATTCAAGCCTCCCATATTAGAGTTGCTAAAGTTACGAAACGCACTGCCTCGACAATTTGTATTCCTGACCAAAAATATAATGACGCACCGAACCGTACAACCACAGTTACCCCGACTATCACTCCAGGGAATCTCAATTGTGGACAGAAAGCGCGGCAACTCCTTTATTAGGAAATGTTTCACAGGAAACTTATTCCCTGGACGTCAAAAAAAAAAAAAAGGATATTTTAAATAAATTTGATGAGGAATCGATTGCCACGCTGCGAACCATGTATCTGACTCTACCCATACCCCCAAGGCAAAAGAGACCCACTTCAAAATTATGACTGACATCTACCCATCTAAGGAATTATCGAGGGTACGCTTTAATTTTGAAGATAATATTTGTACATTTTGTGAAGACAACATTGAAACCACTGACCATATATTTTTTCTCCTTCTCATTCCATCGTCACCAGTTTCCTTCTCAAAAGATGATATAACATTCTGTTTACTTATAAGCAACATAACAGATGAACTCTGTGTCAATGTTCTTTTAGGCCTGGCCAAGTTCTTCATTCACAAGAACAGAATGCAAAAATGCTCCCCAAATTTTAATGTCTTCATAAACGATTTTGAAATATAAAAAAAAAAAAAAAAAAATCCTTAAAACTTATGGAAAAATCCAAAAACTAAAAAATATAGTTACCCATGTCCGAGGTTCCTTTTTTTTTTGGTAAAAAAAAAAAAACAAAAAAAAAAAAACAACTTGATTACATGTTACATTCCCCTTGCAATTTTTTTTTTTTTTTTTCGTTTTAATTTCTTATTTGTCTATCTATTGATTTAATTACTTCCTTTTAATTTCTTTTTTTGTCTCGCACTGTAAATTTCTCACAAACCTGTAACACTATTAACTTCTCATTACATACAGAACAAATGTCCTGATGTCCGTTGCTTCCTCATCCCTGGTTGTTTCATTGACATTCAGTTCTACCTTGCTATGTTTATTTGTACATTTGTATATTTGGGTGTACTATTTATGTTCAATTAAAAACAGTTTGATGTCTGAGATTCCTTGTGAACCGCCAACTTAATTACATGTTATATTCCCCTCACAATTTTTTTTTTTCGTTTTTAATTTTATTTTTCTATCTATTTATTTAATTATATCCTTTTAATTTTCTTTTTTTGTCTAGCATTAAAAATTTCTCGCAAACCGTTAACACTATTAACTTCTGATTACTTACAGCACGAATGCGCTTATGCCCCCCCACCCATCCCGCTTTTTCCGTACGGTGGCAGACACTGAGATCGAAAGCAAATGGGTGTCATTGAAATGCAGTAACAGGGTGATAACAGCCGTGTTCGAAGTGTGTAGGGGCTTATAGGAGAGCAGAAGCACGTCACGCAATTCACCTGAGTTCGGAGGATCGGGAGTACCAGGGCCCATAGCGGAGAAGCGGAAGAGCGCAGTTATGTGTCTCTTCTCAAAGGCGGGGAAGCTGGGGGGCAGCAGGACCCCTTAGACCGGCTAATGTGAGCCTTCTCCGGACATAGATCACCCGGACTTATGACTGGAGCTCCCGGACCTCCGGGCACACACATATGTGAATGAGTGGATGAGCTAATGTTGGTTTGGTTGTGGATACGTTTCGGCCAATGCTATCAGCACAGCTATGATTATCCCCAGAACGTTGAGAACGAGCTCCCGGAACTCCAGACATGCGTATATAAAAGAGTGGAATTAAGGTGTGTGTGTGTGTGTGTGTGTGTGTGTGTGTGTGTGTGTGTGTGTGTGTGTGTGTATACGTGTGGGACAGAAGTAATGTTGGGGACAGAAATTGTTATTAGCCTGCTGGCAGATGACACAACCTTAGTTTTGAAAAATGAACATCAAGTCCCAATAAGTGCTGAAAAAAACCAAAACATTCTCCAAGGCTTCAGGATTGTCATTAAACTTAAAGAAATGCAAACTTCTTGCGCTGCATGACTCGCCACTAAAGGAAATCAGCGATGTTTCTATGAAATCAGAAATAAAATACTTGAGCATTTTCCTATCCAAGGACCAAACGTTAAATCAATCCAGGAACATTGAATCTAAACTGAATCAAAGTAAAGCTTAATTCTAATATATGGCTCCAGAGAGATTTATCAATATTAGGCCGGATATATTTGACTAAAATGGATGTGTTTATCCAGATGTATATACCCAGCGTATTCCAATGCTGCTCCAAATCAACTCGTAAAATCTGTTAACCAAATCAATTTCAACTTTATCTGGAGGAACAGACCACACCATCTAAGAAAAATCACATATGGTGAAAGAAACAAGTGAAGGAGGGCTGAAAGTGATAGAGTCGGACTGCTTGAATGGGACATTGAAGGTGAACTGGTTGAAATCCTGGATCAAACCTCATCGTTCTTTCTGGTATTGTACTCCAAACTACTTATTCAACAAAGTCGGCGGCCTGAGTCTTCTGCTTATCTCTGACTTGGATATCAACAAGATTCCTGTCAAATGTTCAGAGTTCCATAAACAAATATTATTATACTGGAAAATGATATACGTACACAATTTCTCACCACACAGTATAATAGTTTGGAACAATCGATATGTACTGCATGGCAACAAACCTCTGTTTTACAAGGAATGCTTTGAGAAAGGTATATGGTCGATAATTGACTTGATGGATGACACTGGCAGTCCTCTGGACAATGAGCAGTTCTGTACTACACACAGATTCAAGCCTCCCATATTAGAGTTGCTAAAGTTACGAAACGCACTGCCTCGACAATTTGTATTCCTGACCAAAAATATAATGACGCACCGAACCGTACAACCACAGTTACCCCGACTATCACTCCAGGGAATCTCAATTGTGGACAGAAAGCGCGGCAACTCCTTTATTAGGAAATGTTTCACAGGAAACTTATTCCCTGGACGTCAAAAAAAAAAAAAAGGATATTTTAAATAAATTTGATGAGGAATCGATTGCCACGCTGCGAACTATGTATCTGACTCTACCCATACCCCCAAGGCAAAAGAGACCCACTTCAAAATTATGACTGACATCTACCCATCTAAGGAATTATCGAGGGTACGCTTTAATTTTGAAGATAATATTTGTACATTTTGTGAAGACAACATTGAAACCACTGACCATATATTTTTTCTCCTTCTCATTCCATCGTCACCAGTTTCCTTCTCAAAAGATGATATAACATTCTGTTTACTTATAAGCAACATAACAGATGAACTCTGTGTCAATGTTCTTTTAGGCCTGGCCAAGTTCTTCATTCACAAGCACAGAATGCAAAAATGCTCCCCAAATTTTAATGTCTTCATAAACGATTTTGAAATATAAAAAAAAAAAAAAAAAATCCTTAAAACTTATGGAAAAATCCGAAAACAAAAAAATATAGTTACCCATGTCCGAGGTTCCTTTTTTTTTTGGTAAAAAAAAAAAAAAAAAACAAAAAAAACAACTTGATTACATGTTACATTCCCCTTGCAATTTTTTTTTTTTTTTTTCGTTTTAATTTCTTATTTGTCTATCTATTGATTTAATTACTTCCTTTTAATTTCTTTTTTTGTCTCGCACTGTAAATTTCTCACAAACCTGTAACACTATTAACTTCTCATTACATACAGAACAAATGTCCTGATGTCCGTTGCTTCCTCATCCCTGGTTGTTTCATTGACATTCAGTTCTACCTTGCTATGTTTATTTGTACATTTGTATATTTGGGTGTACTATTTATGTTCAATTAAAAACAGTTTGATGTCTGAGATTCCTTGTGAACCGCCAACTTAATTACATGTTATATTCCCCTCACAATTTTTTTTTTTCGTTTTTAATTTTATTTTTCTATCTATTTATTTAATTATATCCTTTTAATTTTCTTTTTTTGTCTAGCATTAAAAATTTCTCGCAAACCGTTAACACTATTAACTTCTGATTACTTACACCACGAATGCGCTTATGCCCCCCCACCCATCCCGCTTTTTCCGTACGGAGGCAGACACTGAGATCGAAAGCAAATGGGTGTCATTGAAATGCAGTAACAGGGTGATAACAGCCGTGTTCGAAGTGTGTAGGGGCTTATAGGAGAGCAGAAGCACGTCACGCAATTCACCTGAGTTCGGAGGATCGGGAGTACCAGGGCCCATAGCGGAGAAGCGGAAGAGCGGAGTTATGTGTCTCTTCTCAAAGGCGGGGAAACTGGGGGGCAGCAGGACCCCTTAGACCGGCTAATGTGAGTCTTCTCCGGACATAGATCACCCGGACTTATGACTGGAGCTCCCGGACCTCTGGGCACACACATATGTGAATGAGTGGATGAGCTAATGTTGGTTTGGTTGTGGATACGTTTCGGCCAATGCTATCAGCACAGCTATGATTATCCCCAGAACGTTGAGAACGAGCTCCCGGAACTCCAGACATGCGTATATAAAAGAGTGGAATTAAGGTGTGTGTGTGTGTGTGTGTGTGTGTGTGTGTGTGTGTGTGTGTGTGTGTGTGTATACGTGTGGGACAGAAGTAATGTTGGGGACAGAAATTGTTATTAGCCTGCTGGCAGATGACACAACCTTAGTTTTGAAAAATGAACATCAAGTCCCAATAAGTGCTGAAAAAAACCAAAACATTCTCCAAGGCTTCAGGATTGTCATTAAACTTAAAGAAATGCAAACTTCTTGCGCTGCATGACTCGCCACTAAAGGAAATCAGCGATGTTTCTA
>NW_028234003.1:600000-787500 GCF_037954325.1 Fistularia commersonii
TTTGAAATATGTTGTTTAGGACATGATTCTGCAATATATATGTCAAATTCAGTGAAACCCAGCTACAGGATCAAAAAATATTGCCATTCGTTCAGAAAGTGCTTCTCTCACCGAGTTGAAGCTTTTTTTATTAGGGATGGAAATAACTAATGAATTTCATCAAGCCACTTTCTGCTGTTGAAATGTGTTGTTTCGGGCATAATTCTGCAAATATATTTCAAATTCAGTGTAATCCAGCTACAAGATCAAAAGATATAGCCATTCGTTGAAAAAGTGCTTATCTCACCGAGTTGAAGCTTTTTTGATTAGGAGTGGAAATAACTAATGAATTCCATCAAGCTGGTTTCTGCTGTTGATATATGTTGTTTAGGACATGATTCTGACCAATATATGTCAAATTCAGTGTGATCCTATCACAGGTTCCAAAGATATAGCCATTCGTTCAAAAACTGCTTATCTCACCGATTGAAGCGTTTTTGAGCTGGAGTGGAAAAAACTAATGAATTTCAATATGCTGGTTTTTGCTGTTGATATATGTTGTTTAGGACATGATTCTGCACAATATATGTCAAATTCAGTATAATCCAGCGACAAGATCAAAAGATATAGCCATTCGTTCAAAAACTGCTTATCTCAACGAGTTGAAGCGTTTTGAGTTGGAGTGGAATTAAATGATGAATTTCAATATGCTGGTTTTTGCTGTTGATATATGTTGTTTCGGACATGATTCTGCACAAAATATGTCAAATTCAGTGTAATCCAGGTACAAATTCAAAAGATATAGCCATTCGTTCAAAAAGTTCTTATATCACTGACTTGAAGCGTTTTTGACTAGTAGTGGAAATAACTAATGAATTTCATCAAGCCGGTTTCTGCTGTTGAAATATCTTGTTTAGAACATGATTCTGCACAATATATGTCAAATTCAGTGTAATCCAGCTATAAATTCAAAAGATATAGCCACAAGGTCAAAAACTAATTATCTTACCGAGTTAAATCGCTTTTGTTTAGGAGTGGAAATAACTAATGAATTTCATCAAGTTGGTTTCTGCTGTTGAAATATGTTGTTTAGGACATGATTCAGCACAAAATATGTCAATTTCAATGTGATCCCATTACAAGATCAAAAGATATAGCCATTCCTTCAAAAAGGACTTATCTCACCGAAATGAAGCGTTTTTAAATAGGAGTGGGAATAACTAGTGAATTTCATCAAGCTGGTTTCTGCTGTTGAAATATGTTGTTTAGAACATGATTCTGCACAATACATTTCGTATTCAGTGTAATCCAGCTACAAGTTCAAAAGATATAGCCATTCGTTCAAAAAGTGCTTATCTCACCGAGTTGAAGCGTTTTTGATTAGGAGTGGAAATAACTAATGAATTTCATCAAGTTGGTTTCTACTGTTGAAATATGTTGTTTAGGACATGATTCTGCACAATATATGTCAAATTCTGTGTAATCCCATCGAAGGTTCAAAAGATATAGCCATTCGTTCAAAAAGTTCTTATCTTATCGAGTTGAAGCGTTTTTGATTAAGAGAGGAAATAACTATTGAATTTCACCAAGCCTTTTTCTGCTGTTGATAGATGTTGTATAGGACATGATTCTGTACAATATATGTCAAATTCAGTGTAATCCAGCGACAAGATCAAAAGATATAGCCATTCGTTCGAAAACTGCTCATCTCACCGAGTTGAAGCGTTTTTGAGTTGGAGTTGAAATAACTAATGAATTTCAATATGCTGGTTTTTGCTTTTGATATATGTTGTTTAGGACATGATTCTGCAAAATATATCAAATTCAATGTAATCCAGCTATAAGTTCAAAAGATATAGCCATAAGGTCAAAAAGTGCTTATCTCGCTGAGTTTAAGCTTTTTTTGTTTTTGAGTGGAAATGACTAATGAATTTCATCAAGCTGGTTTCTGCTGTTGAGATATGTTGTTTCGGACATGATTAAGCACAATATATGTCAAATTTAGTGTAATCACATCACGGGTTCAAAAGATATAGCCATTCGTTCAAAAAGTGCTTATCTTATCGGGTTGAAGCGTTTTTGATTAAGAGTGGAAATAACTAATGAATTTCACCACTTTGGTTTTTGCTGTTGATATATGTTGTTTAGAACATGATTCTGCACAATACATGTCAAATTCTGAGTAATCCAGCTACAAGTTCAAAAGATATAGCCATAAGGTCAAAAAGTGCTTATCTTACAGAGATTAAATCTTTTTTGAGTTGGAGTGGAAATAACTAATGAATTTCATCATGCTGGTTTCTGCTGTTGATATATGTTGTTTAGGATAAGATTCTGCACAATATATGTCAAATTCAGTGTGATCCCATCACAGGTTCAAAAGATATATCCATTCGTTCAAAAAGTCTTCATCTCACTGAGTTGAAGCGTTTATGATTAGGAGTGGAAAAAAAAAAAGAATTTCATTAAGCTGGTTTCTGCTGTGGAAATATGTTGTTTCGGACATGATTCTGCACAAAATATGTCAAATTCAGTGTAATCCAGGTACAAATTCAAAAGATATAGCCATTCGTTCAAAAAGTTCTTATATCACTGACTTGAAGCGTTTTTGACTAGTAGTGGAAATAACTAATGAATTTCATCAAGCCAGTTTCTGCTGTTGAAATATCTTGTTTAGAACATGATTCTGCACAATATATGTCAAATTCAGTGTAACCCAGCTTCAAGATCAAAATATATAGCCATTCGTTAAAAAAGTGCTTTTCTCACCGAGTTGAAGCGTTATTGATTAGGAGTGGAAATAACTATTGAATTTCATTAATCTGGTTTCTGCTGTTGAAATATGTTGTTTAGGACAATAATCTGCACAAAATATGTCAAATTCAGTGTAATTCAGCGACAAAATCAAAAGATATAGCCATTCGTTCAAAAAGTGTTTATCTTATCGGGTTGAAATATGTTGTTTAGGACAAGATTTTGTACAATTTATGTCAAATTCAGAGTAATGCAGGTACATTTTCAAAAGATATACCCATTCGTTAAAAAAGTGCTTTTCTCACCGAGTTGAAGCGTTATTGATTAGGAGTGGAAATAACTAATCAATTTCATTAATCTGGTTTCTGCTGTTTAAATATGTTGTTTAGGACATGATTCTGCAAAAAATATGTCAAATTCAGCTTAAACCCATCACATGTTCAAAAGATATAGCCATTCGTTCAAAAACGTATTATCTAACCGAGTTGAAGCGTTTTTGATTAGGAGTGGAAAAAACTAATGGATTTCACCAAGCTGGTTTCTGCTTTTGAAATATGTTGTTTAGGACATGATTCTGCAATATATATGTCAAATTCAGTGAAACCCAGCTACAGGATCAAAAAATATTGCCATTCGTTCAGAAAGTGCTTCTCTCACCGAGTTGAAGCTTTTTTTATTAGGGATGGAAATAACTAATGAATTTCATCAAGCCACTTTCTGCTGTTGAAATGTGTTGTTTCGGGCATAATTCTGCAAATATATTTCAAATTCAGTGTAATCCAGCTACAAGATCAAAAGATATAGCCATTCGTTGAAAAAGTGCTTATCTCACCGAGTTGAAGCTTTTTTGATTAGGAGTGGAAATAACTAATGAATTCCATCAAGCTGGTTTCTGCTGTTGATATATGTTGTTTAGGACATGATTCTGAACAATATATGTCAAATTCAGTGTGATCCTATCACAGGTTCCAAAGATATAGCCATTCGTTCAAAAACTGCTTATCTCACCGATTGAAGCGTTTTTGAGCAGGAGTGGAAAAAACTAATGAATTTCAATATGCTGGTTTTTGCTGTTGATATATGTTGTTTAGGACATGATTCTGCACAATATATGTCAAATTCAGTATAATCCAGCGACAAGATCAAAAGATATAGCCATTCGTTCAAAAACTGCTTATCTCAACGAGTTGAAGCGTTTTGAGTTGGAGTGGAATTAAATGATGAATTTCAATATGCTGGTTTTTGCTGTTGATATATGTTGTTTCGGACATGATTCTGCACAAAATATGTCAAATTCAGTGTAATCCAGGTACAAATTCAAAAGATATAGCCATTCGTTCAAAAAGTTCTTATATCACTGACTTGAAGCGTTTTTGACTAGTAGTGGAAATAACTAATGAATTTCATCAAGCCGGTTTCTGCTGTTGAAATATCTTGTTTAGAACATGATTCTGCACAATATATGTCAAATTCAGTGTAATCCAGCTATAAATTCAAAAGATATAGCCACAAGGTCAAAAACTAATTATCTTACCGAGTTAAATCGCTTTTGTTTAGGAGTGGAAATAACTAATGAATTTCATCAAGTTGGTTTCTGCTGTTGAAATATGTTGTTTAGGACATGATTCAGCACAAAATATGTCAATTTCAATGTGATCCCATTACAAGATCAAAAGATATAGCCATTCCTTCAAAAAGGACTTATCTCACCGAAATGAAGCGTTTTTAAATAGGAGTGGGAATAACTAGTGAATTTCATCAAGCTGGTTTCTGCTGTTGAAATATGTTGTTTAGAACATGATTCTGCACAATACATTTCGTATTCAGTGTAATCCAGCTACAAGTTCAAAAGATATAGCCATTCGTTCAAAAAGTGCTTATCTCACCGAGTTGAAGCGTTTTTGATTAGGAGTGGAAATAACTAATGAATTTCATCAAGTTGGTTTCTACTGTTGAAATATGTTGTTTAGGACATGATTTTGCACAATATATGTCAAATTCTGTGTAATCCCATCGAAGGTTCAAAAGATATAGCCATTCGTTCAAAAAGTTCTTATCTTATCGAGTTGAAGCGTTTTTGATTAAGAGAGGAAATAACTATTGAATTTCACCAAGCCTTTTTCTGCTGTTGATAGATGTTGTATAGGACATGATTCTGTACAATATATGTCAAATTCAGTGTAATCCAGCGACAAGATCAAAAGATATAGCCATTCGTTCGAAAACTGCTCATCTCACCGAGTTGAAGCGTTTTTGAGTTGGAGTTGAAATAACTAATGAATTTCAATATGCTGGTTTTTGCTTTTGATATATGTTGTTTAGGACATGATTCTGCAAAATATATCAAATTCAATGTAATCCAGCTATAAGTTCAAAAGATATAGCCATAAGGTCAAAAAGTGCTTATCTCGCTGAGTTGAAGCTTTTTTTGTTTTTGAGTGGGAATGACTAATGAATTTCATCAAGCTGGTTTCTGCTGTTGAGATATGTTGTTTCGGACATGATTAAGCACAATATATGTCAAATTTAGTGTAATCACATCACGGGTTCAAAAGATATAGCCATTCGTTCAAAAAGTGCTTATCTTATCGGGTTGAAGCGTTTTTGATTAAGAGTGGAAATAACTAATGAATTTCACCACTTTGGTTTTTGCTGTTGATATATGTTGTTTAGAACATGATAATGCACAATACATGTCAAATTCTGAGTAATCCAGCTACAAGTTCAAAAGATATAGCCATAAGGTCAAAAAGTGCTTATCTTACAGAGATTAAATCTTTTTTGAGTTGGAGTGGAAATAACTAATGAATTTCATCATGCTGGTTTCTGCTGTTGATATATGTTGTTTAGGATAAGATTCTGCACAATATATGTCAAATTCAGTGTGATCCCATCACAGGTTCAAAAGATATATCCATTCGTTCAAAAAGTCTTCATCTCACTGAGTTGAAGCGTTTATGATTAGGAGTGGAAAAAAAAAAAGAATTTCATTAAGCTGGTTTCTGCTGTGGAAATATGTTGTTTCGGACATGATTCTGCACAAAATATGTCAAATTCAGTGTAATCCAGGTACAAATTCAAAAGATATAGCCATTCGTTCAAAAAGTTCTTATATCACTGACTTGAAGCGTTTTTGACTAGTAGTGGAAATAACTAATGAATTTCATCAAGCCAGTTTCTGCTGTTGAAATATCTTGTTTAGAACATGATTCTGCACAATATATGTCAAATTCAGTGTAACCCAGCTTCAAGATCAAAATATATAGCCATTCGTTAAAAAAGTGCTTTTCTCACCGAGTTGAAGCGTTATTGATTAGGAGTGGAAATAACTATTGAATTTCATTAATCTGGTTTCTGCTGTTGAAATATGTTGTTTAGGACAATAATCTGCACAAAATATGTCAAATTCAGTGTAATTCAGCGACAAAATCAAAAGATATAGCCATTCGTTCAAAAAGTGTTTATCTTATCGGGTTGAAATATGTTGTTTAGGACAAGATTTTGTACAATTTATGTCAAATTCAGAGTAATGCAGGTACATTTTCAAAAGATATACCCATTCGTTAAAAAAGTGCTTTTCTCACCGAGTTGAAGCGTTATTGATTAGGAGTGGAAATAACTAATCAATTTCATTAATCTGGTTTCTGCTGTTTAAATATGTTGTTTAGGACATGATTCTGCAAAAAATATGTCAAATTCAGCTTAAACCCATCACATGTTCAAAAGATATAGCCATTCGTTCAAAAACGTATTATCTAACCGAGTTGAAGCGTTTTTGATTAGGAGTGGAAAAAACTAATGGATTTCACCAAGCTGGTTTCTGCTTTTGAAATATGTTGTTTAGGACATGATTCTGCAATATATATGTCAAATTCAGTGAAACCCAGCTACAGGATCAAAAAATATTGCCATTCGTTCAGAAAGTGCTTCTCTCACCGAGTTGAAGCTTTTTTTATTAGGGATGGAAATAACTAATGAATTTCATCAAGCCACTTTCTGCTGTTGAAATGTGTTGTTTCGGGCATAATTCTGCAAATATATTTCAAATTCAGTGTAATCCAGCTACAAGATCAAAAGATATAGCCATTCGTTGAAAAAGTGCTTATCTCACCGAGTTGAAGCTTTTTTGATTAGGAGTGGAAATAACTAATGAATTCCATCAAGCTGGTTTCTGCTGTTGATATATGTTGTTTAGGACATGATTCTGAACAATATATGTCAAATTCAGTGTGATCCTATCACAGGTTCCAAAGATATAGCCATTCGTTCAAAAACTGCTTATCTCACCGATTGAAGCGTTTTTGAGCAGGAGTGGAAAAAACTAATGAATTTCAATATGCTGGTTTTTGCTGTTGATATATGTTGTTTAGGACATGATTCTGCACAATATATGTCAAATTCAGTATAATCCAGCGACAAGATCAAAAGATATAGCCATTCGTTCAAAAACTGCTTATCTCAACGAGTTGAAGCGTTTTGAGTTGGAGTGGAATTAAATGATGAATTTCAATATGCTGGTTTTTGCTGTTGATATATGTTGTTTCGGACATGATTCTGCACAAAATATGTCAAATTCAGTGTAATCCAGGTACAAATTCAAAAGATATAGCCATTCGTTCAAAAAGTTCTTATATCACTGACTTGAAGCGTTTTTGACTAGTAGTGGAAATAACTAATGAATTTCATCAAGCCGGTTTCTGCTGTTGAAATATCTTGTTTAGAACATGATTCTGCACAATATATGTCAAATTCAGTGTAATCCAGCTATAAATTCAAAAGATATAGCCACAAGGTCAAAAACTAATTATCTTACCGAGTTAAATCGCTTTTGTTTAGGAGTGGAAATAACTAATGAATTTCATCAAGTTGGTTTCTGCTGTTGAAATATGTTGTTTAGGACATGATTCAGCACAAAATATGTCAATTTCAATGTGATCCCATTACAAGATCAAAAGATATAGCCATTCCTTCAAAAAGGACTTATCTCACCGAAATGAAGCGTTTTTAAATAGGAGTGGGAATAACTAGTGAATTTCATCAAGCTGGTTTCTGCTGTTGAAATATGTTGTTTAGAACATGATTCTGCACAATACATTTCGTATTCAGTGTAATCCAGCTACAAGTTCAAAAGATATAGCCATTCGTTCAAAAAGTGCTTATCTCACCGAGTTGAAGCGTTTTTGATTAGGAGTGGAAATAACTAATGAATTTCATCAAGTTGGTTTCTACTGTTGAAATATGTTGTTTAGGACATGATTCTGCACAATATATGTCAAATTCTGTGTAATCCCATCGAAGGTTCAAAAGATATAGCCATTCGTTCAAAAAGTTCTTATCTTATCGAGTTGAAGCGTTTTTGATTAAGAGAGGAAATAACTATTGAATTTCACCAAGCCTTTTTCTGCTGTTGATAGATGTTGTATAGGACATGATTCTGTACAATATATGTCAAATTCAGTGTAATCCAGCGACAAGATCAAAAGATATAGCCATTCGTTCGAAAACTGCTCATCTCACCGAGTTGAAGCGTTTTTGAGTTGGAGTTGAAATAACTAATGAATTTCAATATGCTGGTTTTTGCTTTTGATATATGTTGTTTAGGACATGATTCTGCAAAATATATCAAATTCAATGTAATCCAGCTATAAGTTCAAAAGATATAGCCATAAGGTCAAAAAGTGCTTATCTCGCTGAGTTGAAGCTTTTTTTGTTTTTGAGTGGAAATGACTAATGAATTTCATCAAGCTGGTTTCTGCTGTTGAGATATGTTGTTTCGGACATGATTAAGCACAATATATGTCAAATTTAGTGTAATCACATCACGGGTTCAAAAGATATAGCCATTCGTTCAAAAAGTGCTTATCTTATCGGGTTGAAGCGTTTTTGATTAAGAGTGGAAATAACTAATGAATTTCACCACTTTGGTTTTTGCTGTTGATATATGTTGTTTAGAACATGATTCTGCACAATACATGTCAAATTCTGAGTAATCCAGCTACAAGTTCAAAAGATATAGCCATAAGGTCAAAAAGTGCTTATCTTACAGAGATTAAATCTTTTTTGAGTTGGAGTGGAAATAACTAATGAATTTCATCATGCTGGTTTCTGCTGTTGATATATGTTGTTTAGGATAAGATTCTGCACAATATATGTCAAATTCAGTGTGATCCCATCACAGGTTCAAAAGATATATCCATTCGTTCAAAAAGTCTTCATCTCACTGAGTTGAAGCGTTTATGATTAGGAGTGGAAAAAAAAAAAGAATTTCATTAAGCTGGTTTCTGCTGTGGAAATATGTTGTTTCGGACATGATTCTGCACAAAATATGTCAAATTCAGTGTAATCCAGGTACAAATTCAAAAGATATAGCCATTCGTTCAAAAAGTTCTTATATCACTGACTTGAAGCGTTTTTGACTAGTAGTGGAAATAACTAATGAATTTCATCAAGCCAGTTTCTGCTGTTGAAATATCTTGTTTAGAACATGATTCTGCACAATATATGTCAAATTCAGTGTAACCCAGCTTCAAGATCAAAATATATAGCCATTCGTTAAAAAAGTGCTTTTCTCACCGAGTTGAAGCGTTATTGATTAGGAGTGGAAATAACTATTGAATTTCATTAATCTGGTTTCTGCTGTTGAAATATGTTGTTTAGGACAATAATCTGCACAAAATATGTCAAATTCAGTGTAATTCAGCGACAAAATCAAAAGATATAGCCATTCGTTCAAAAAGTGTTTATCTTATCGGGTTGAAATATGTTGTTTAGGACAAGATTTTGTACAATTTATGTCAAATTCAGAGTAATGCAGGTACATTTTCAAAAGATATACCCATTCGTTAAAAAAGTGCTTTTCTCACCGAGTTGAAGCGTTATTGATTAGGAGTGGAAATAACTAATCAATTTCATTAATCTGGTTTCTGCTGTTTAAATATGTTGTTTAGGACATGATTCTGCAAAAAATATGTCAAATTCAGCTTAAACCCATCACATGTTCAAAAGATATAGCCATTCGTTCAAAAACGTATTATCTAACCGAGTTGAAGCGTTTTTGATTAGGAGTGGAAAAAACTAATGGATTTCACCAAGCTGGTTTCTGCTTTTGAAATATGTTGTTTAGGACATGATCCTGCAATATATATGTCAAATTCAGTGAAACCCAGCTACAGGATCAAAAAATATTGCCATTCGTTCAGAAAGTGCTTCTCTCACCGAGTTGAAGCTTTTTTTATTAGGGATGGAAATAACTAATGAATTTCATCAAGCCACTTTCTGCTGTTGAAATGTGTTGTTTCGGGCATAATTCTGCAAATATATTTCAAATTCAGTGTAATCCAGCTACAAGATCAAAAGATATAGCCATTCGTTGAAAAAGTGCTTATCTCACCGAGTTGAAGCTTTTTTGATTAGGAGTGGAAATAACTAATGAATTCCATCAAGCTGGTTTCTGCTGTTGATATATGTTGTTTAGGACATGATTCTGAACAATATATGTCAAATTCAGTGTGATCCTATCACAGGTTCCAAAGATATAGCCATTCGTTCAAAAACTGCTTATCTCACCGATTGAAGCGTTTTTGAGCTGGAGTGGAAAAAACTAATGAATTTCAATATGCTGGTTTTTGCTGTTGATATATGTTGTTTAGGACATGATTCTGCACAATATATGTCAAATTCAGTATAATCCAGCGACAAGATCAAAAGATATAGCCATTCGTTCAAAAACTGCTTATCTCAACGAGTTGAAGCGTTTTGAGTTGGAGTGGAATTAAATGATGAATTTCAATATGCTGGTTTTTGCTGTTGATATATGTTGTTTCGGACATGATTCTGCACAAAATATGTCAAATTCAGTGTAATCCAGGTACAAATTCAAAAGATATAGCCATTCGTTCAAAAAGTTCTTATATCACTGACTTGAAGCGTTTTTGACTAGTAGTGGAAATAACTAATGAATTTCATCAAGCCGGTTTCTGCTGTTGAAATATCTTGTTTAGAACATGATTCTGCACAATATATGTCAAATTCAGTGTAATCCAGCTATAAATTCAAAAGATATAGCCACAAGGTCAAAAACTAATTATCTTACCGAGTTAAATCGCTTTTGTTTAGGAGTGGAAATAACTAATGAATTTCATCAAGTTGGTTTCTGCTGTTGAAATATGTTGTTTAGGACATGATTCAGCACAAAATATGTCAATTTCAATGTGATCCCATTACAAGATCAAAAGATATAGCCATTCCTTCAAAAAGGACTTATCTCACCGAAATGAAGCGTTTTTAAATAGGAGTGGGAATAACTAGTGAATTTCATCAAGCTGGTTTCTGCTGTTGAAATATGTTGTTTAGAACATGATTCTGCACAATACATTTCGTATTCAGTGTAATCCAGCTACAAGTTCAAAAGATATAGCCATTCGTTCAAAAAGTGCTTATCTCACCGAGTTGAAGCGTTTTTGATTAGGAGTGGAAATTACTAATGAATTTCATCAAGTTGGTTTCTACTGTTGAAATATGTTGTTTAGGACATGATTCTGCACAATATATGTCAAATTCTGTGTAATCCCATCGAAGGTTCAAAAGATATAGCCATTCGTTCAAAAAGTTCTTATCTTATCGAGTTGAAGCGTTTTTGATTAAGAGAGGAAATAACTATTGAATTTCACCAAGCCTTTTTCTGCTGTTGATAGATGTTGTATAGGACATGATTCTGTACAATATATGTCAAATTCAGTGTAATCCAGCGACAAGATCAAAAGATATAGCCATTCGTTCGAAAACTGCTCATCTCACCGAGTTGAAGCGTTTTTGAGTTGGAGTTGAAATAACTAATGAATTTCAATATGCTGGTTTTTGCTTTTGATATATGTTGTTTAGGACATGATTCTGCAAAATATATCAAATTCAATGTAATCCAGCTATAAGTTCAAAAGATATAGCCATAAGGTCAAAAAGTGCTTATCTCGCTGAGTTGAAGCTTTTTTTGTTTTTGAGTGGAAATGACTAATGAATTTCATCAAGCTGGTTTCTGCTGTTGAGATATGTTGTTTCGGACATGATTAAGCACAATATATGTCAAATTTAGTGTAATCACATCACGGGTTCAAAAGATATAGCCATTCGTTCAAAAAGTGCTTATCTTATCGGGTTGAAGCGTTTTTGATTAAGAGTGGAAATAACTAATGAATTTCACCACTTTGGTTTTTGCTGTTGATATATGTTGTTTAGAACATGATTCTGCACAATACATGTCAAATTCTGAGTAATCCAGCTACAAGTTCAAAAGATATAGCCATAAGGTCAAAAAGTGCTTATCTTACAGAGATTAAATCTTTTTTGAGTTGGAGTGGAAATAACTAATGAATTTCATCATGCTGGTTTCTGCTGTTGATATATGTTGTTTAGGATAAGATTCTGCACAATATATGTCAAATTCAGTGTGATCCCATCACAGGTTCAAAAGATATATCCATTCGTTCAAAAAGTCTTCATCTCACTGAGTTGAAGCGTTTATGATTAGGAGTGGAAAAAAAAAAAGAATTTCATTAAGCTGGTTTCTGCTGTGGAAATATGTTGTTTCGGACATGATTCTGCACAAAATATGTCAAATTCAGTGTAATCCAGGTACAAATTCAAAAGATATAGCCATTCGTTCAAAAAGTTCTTATATCACTGACTTGAAGCGTTTTTGACTAGTAGTGGAAATAACTAATGAATTTCATCAAGCCAGTTTCTGCTGTTGAAATATCTTGTTTAGAACATGATTCTGCACAATATATGTCAAATTCAGTGTAACCCAGCTTCAAGATCAAAATATATAGCCATTCGTTAAAAAAGTGCTTTTCTCACCGAGTTGAAGCGTTATTGATTAGGAGTGGAAATAACTATTGAATTTCATTAATCTGGTTTCTGCTGTTGAAATATGTTGTTTAGGACAATAATCTGCACAAAATATGTCAAATTCAGTGTAATTCAGCGACAAAATCAAAAGATATAGCCATTCGTTCAAAAAGTGTTTATCTTATCGGGTTGAAATATGTTGTTTAGGACAAGATTTTGTACAATTTATGTCAAATTCAGAGTAATGCAGGTACATTTTCAAAAGATATACCCATTCGTTAAAAAAGTGCTTTTCTCACCGAGTTGAAGCGTTATTGATTAGGAGTGGAAATAACTAATCAATTTCATTAATCTGGTTTCTGCTGTTTAAATATGTTGTTTAGGACATGATTCTGCAAAAAATATGTCAAATTCAGCTTAAACCCATCACATGTTCAAAAGATATAGCCATTCGTTCAAAAACGTATTATCTAACCGAGTTGAAGCGTTTTTGATTAGGAGTGGAAAAAACTAATGGATTTCACCAAGCTGGTTTCTGCTTTTGAAATATGTTGTTTAGGACATGATTCTGCAATATATATGTCAAATTCAGTGAAACCCAGCTACAGGATCAAAAAATATTGCCATTCGTTCAGAAAGTGCTTCTCTCACCGAGTTGAAGCTTTTTTTATTAGGGATGGAAATAACTAATGAATTTCATCAAGCCACTTTCTCCTGTTGAAATATGTTGTTTTGAAAATGATTCTGCACAATATATGTCAACTTCAGTGTTATCCAGCTACAAGTTAAAAAGATATATCTATAAGGTCAAAAACTGCTTATCTTATCGAGTTAAATTGTTTTTGAGTTGCAGTGGAAATAACTAATGAATTTCATCAAGCTGGTTTCTGCTGTTGAAATATGTTTTTTATGACATGATTCTGCACAAAATATGTCAAATTCAGTGTAACCCAGCTACAGGATCAAAATTTATAGCCATTCGTTCAAAAAGTTCTTTTCTCACCGAGTTGAAGCGTTTTTGATTAGGAGTGGAAATAACTAATGAATTTCATCAAGCTGGTTTCTGCTGTTGAAATATGTTTTTTAGGACATGATTCTGCAATATATATGTCAAATTCAGTGTAATCCCATCACAGGTTCAAAAGATAAGGCCATTCGTTCAAAAAGTGTTTATCTTATCGGGTTGAAGCGTTTTTGATTAGGAGAGGAAATAACTAATAAATTTCATCAAGCTGGTTTCTGCTGTTGAAATATGTTGTTTAGGACATGATTCTATAAAAAATATGTCAAATTCAGTGTAATCCAGCCACAAGTTCAAAAAATATAGCCATTCGTTCAGAAAGTCCTTCTCTCACCGAGTTGAAGCGTTTTTGATTAGGAGTGGAAATAACTAATGGATTTCATCAAGCTGGTTTTTGACGTTGAAATATGTTGTTTAGAACATGATTCTGCACAATTAATGTCAAATTCAGTGTAATCCAGCTACAACTTCAAAAGATATAGCCATTCGTTCAAAAAGTGCTTATCTCACCGAGTTCAAGCGTTTTTGATTAGGAGTGGAAATAACTAATGAATTTTCGTCAGGTTGGTTTCTACTGTTGAAATACGTTGATTAGCACATTATTTTGCACAATATATGTCAACTTCAGTGTAATCCCATCACAGGTTCAAAAGATAGAGCCATTCGATCAAAAAGTGTATATCTTATCGGGTTGAAGCGTTTTTGATTAGGAATGGAAATAACTAATGAATTTCATCAAGCCGCTTTCTGCTGTTGAAATGTGTTGTTTAGGGCATAATTCTGCAAATATATGTCAAATTCAGTGTAATCCAGCTACAACTTCAAAAGATATAGCCATTCGTTCAAAAAGTGCTTATCTCACCGAGTTGAAGCTTTTTTGATTTGGAGTGGAAATAACTAATGAATTCCATCAAGCTGGTTTCTGCTGTTGATATATGTTGTTTAGGACATGATTCTGAACAATATATGTCAAATTCAGTGTGATCCTATCACAGGTTCCAAAGATATAGCCATTCGTTCAAAAACTTTTTATCTCACCGAATTGAAGCGTTTTTGAGTTGGAGTGGAAATAACTAATGAATTTCAATATGCTGGTTTTTGCTGTTGATATATGTTGTTTAGGACATGATTCTGCACAATATATGTCAAATTCAGTATAATCCAGCTATAAATTCAAAAGATATAGCCATTATGTCAAAAACTAATTATCTTTCCGAGTTAAATCGCTTTTGATTAGGAGTGGAAATAACTAATGAATTTCATCAAGCTGGTTTCTGCTGTTGAAATATGTTGTTTAGGACATGATTCAGCATAAAATATGTCAAATTCAGTGTGATCCCATTACAAGATCAAAAGATATAGCCATTCCTTCAAAAAGGACTTATCTCACCGAAATGAAGCGTTTTTGAATAGGAGTGGGAATAACTAGTGAATTTCATCAAGCTGGTTTCTGCTGTTGAAATATGTTGTTTAGAACATGATTCTGCACAATACATTTCGTATTCAGTATAATCCAGCTACAAGTTCAAAAGATATAGCCATTCGTTCAAAAAGTGCTTATCTCACCGAGTTGAAGCGTTTTTGATTAGGAGTGGAAATTACTAATGAATTTCATCAAGTTGGTTTCTACTGTTGAAATATGTTGTTTAGGACATGATTCTGCACAATATATGTCAAATTCTGTGTAATCCCATCGAAGGTTCAAAAGATATAGCCATTCGTTCAAAAAGTTCTTATCTTATCGAGTTGAAGCGTTTTTGATTAAGAGAGGAAATAACTATTGAATTTCACCAAGCCTTTTTCTGCTGTTGATAGATGTTGTATAGGACATGATTCTGTACAATATATGTCAAATTCAGTGTAATCCAGCGACAAGATCAAAAGATATAGCCATTCGTTCGAAAACTGCTCATCTCACCGAGTTGAAGCGTTTTTGAGTTGGAGTTGAAATAACTAATGAATTTCAATATGCTGGTTTTTGCTTTTGATATATGTTGTTTAGGACATTATTCTGCAAAATATATCAAATTCAATGTAATCCAGCTATAAGTTCAAAAGATATAGCCATAAGGTCAAAAAGTGCTTATCTCGCTGAGTTGAAGCTTTTTTTGTTTTTGAGTGGAAATGACTAATGAATTTCATCAAGCTGGTTTCTGCTGTTGAGATATGTTGTTTCGGACATGATTAAGCACAATATATGTCAAATTTAGTGTAATCACATCACGGGTTCAAAAGATATAGCCATTCGTTCAAAAAGTGCTTATCTTATCGGGTTGAAGCGTTTTTGATTAAGAGTGGAAATAACTAATGAATTTCACCACTTTGGTTTTTGCTGTTGATATATGTTGTTTAGAACATGATTCTGCACAATACATGTCAAATTCTGAGTAATCCAGCTACAAGTTCAAAAGATATAGCCATAAGGTCAAAAAGTGCTTATCTTACAGAGATTAAATCTTTTTTGAGTTGGAGTGGAAATAACTAATGAATTTCATCATGCTGGTTTCTGCTGTTGATATATGTTGTTTAGGATAAGATTCTGCACAATATATGTCAAATTCAGTGTGATCCCATCACAGGTTCAAAAGATATATCCATTCGTTCAAAAAGTCTTCATCTCACTGAGTTGAAGCGTTTATGATTAGGAGTGGAAAAAAAAAAAGAATTTCATTAAGCTGGTTTCTGCTGTGGAAATATGTTGTTTCGGACATGATTCTGCACAAAATATGTCAAATTCAGTGTAATCCAGGTACAAATTCAAAAGATATAGCCATTCGTTCAAAAAGTTCTTATATCACTGACTTGAAGCGTTTTTGACTAGTAGTGGAAATAACTAATGAATTTCATCAAGCCAGTTTCTGCTGTTGAAATATCTTGTTTAGAACATGATTCTGCACAATATATGTCAAATTCAGTGTAACCCAGCTTCAAGATCAAAATATATAGCCATTCGTTAAAAAAGTGCTTTTCTCACCGAGTTGAAGCGTTATTGATTAGGAGTGGAAATAACTATTGAATTTCATTAATCTGGTTTCTGCTGTTGAAATATGTTGTTTAGGACAATAATCTGCACAAAATATGTCAAATTCAGTGTAATTCAGCGACAAAATCAAAAGATATAGCCATTCGTTCAAAAAGTGTTTATCTTATCGGGTTGAAATATGTTGTTTAGGACAAGATTTTGTACAATTTATGTCAAATTCAGAGTAATGCAGGTACATTTTCAAAAGATATACCCATTCGTTAAAAAAGTGCTTTTCTCACCGAGTTGAAGCGTTATTGATTAGGAGTGGAAATAACTAATCAATTTCATTAATCTGGTTTCTGCTGTTTAAATATGTTGTTTAGGACATGATTCTGCAAAAAATATGTCAAATTCAGCTTAAACCCATCACATGTTCAAAAGATATAGCCATTCGTTCAAAAACGTATTATCTAACCGAGTTGAAGCGTTTTTGATTAGGAGTGGAAAAAACTAATGGATTTCACCAAGCTGGTTTCTGCTTTTGAAATATGTTGTTTAGGACATGATTCTGCAATATATATGTCAAATTCAGTGAAACCCAGCTACAGGATCAAAAAATATTGCCATTCGTTCAGAAAGTGCTTCTCTCACCGAGTTGAAGCTTTTTTTATTAGGGATGGAAATAACTAATGAATTTCATCAAGCCACTTTCTCCTGTTGAAATATGTTGTTTTGAAAATGATTCTGCACAATATATGTCAACTTCAGTGTTATCCAGCTACAAGTTAAAAAGATATATCTATAAGGTCAAAAACTGCTTATCTTATCGAGTTAAATTGTTTTTGAGTTGCAGTGGAAATAACTAATGAATTTCATCAAGCTGGTTTCTGCTGTTGAAATATGTTTTTTATGACATGATTCTGCACAAAATATGTCAAATTCAGTGTAACCCAGCTACAGGATCAAAATTTATAGCCATTCGTTCAAAAAGTTCTTTTCTCACCGAGTTGAAGCGTTTTTGATTAGGAGTGGAAATAACTAATGAATTTCATCAAGCTGGTTTCTGCTGTTGAAATATGTTTTTTAGGACATGATTCTGCAATATATATGTCAAATTCAGTGTAATCCCATCACAGGTTCAAAAGATAAGGCCATTCGTTCAAAAAGTGTTTATCTTATCGGGTTGAAGCGTTTTTGATTAGGAGAGGAAATAACTAATAAATTTCATCAAGCTGGTTTCTGCTGTTGAAATATGTTGTTTAGGACATGATTCTATAAAAAATATGTCAAATTCAGTGTAATCCAGCCACAAGTTCAAAAAATATAGCCATTCGTTCAGAAAGTCCTTCTCTCACCGAGTTGAAGCGTTTTTGATTAGGAGTGGAAATAACTAATGGATTTCATCAAGCTGGTTTTTGACGTTGAAATATGTTGTTTAGAACATGATTCTGCACAATTAATGTCAAATTCAGTGTAATCCAGCTACAACTTCAAAAGATATAGCCATTCGTTCAAAAAGTGCTTATCTCACCGAGTTCAAGCGTTTTTGATTAGGAGTGGAAATAACTAATGAATTTTCATCAGGTTGGTTTCTACTGTTGAAATACGTTGATTAGCACATTATTTTGCACAATATATGTCAACTTCAGTGTAATCCCATCACAGGTTCAAAAGATAGAGCCATTCGATCAAAAAGTGTATATCTTATCGGGTTGAAGCGTTTTTGATTAGGAATGGAAATAACTAATGAATTTCATCAAGCCGCTTTCTGCTGTTGAAATGTGTTGTTTAGGGCATAATTCTGCAAATATATGTCAAATTCAGTGTAATCCAGCTACAACTTCAAAAGATATAGCCATTCGTTCAAAAAGTGCTTATCTCACCGAGTTGAAGCTTTTTTGATTTGGAGTGGAAATAACTAATGAATTCCATCAAGCTGGTTTCTGCTGTTGATATATGTTGTTTAGGACATGATTCTGAACAATATATGTCAAATTCAGTGTGATCCTATCACAGGTTCCAAAGATATAGCCATTCGTTCAAAAACTTTTTATCTCACCGAATTGAAGCGTTTTTGAGTTGGAGTGGAAATAACTAATGAATTTCAATATGCTGGTTTTTGCTGTTGATATATGTTGTTTAGGACATGATTCTGCACAATATATGTCAAATTCAGTATAATCCAGCTATAAATTCAAAAGATATAGCCATTATGTCAAAAACTAATTATCTTTCCGAGTTAAATCGCTTTTGATTAGGAGTGGAAATAACTAATGAATTTCATCAAGCTGGTTTCTGCTGTTGAAATATGTTGTTTAGGACATGATTCAGCATAAAATATGTCAAATTCAGTGTGATCCCATTACAAGATCAAAAGATATAGCCATTCCTTCAAAAAGGACTTATCTCACCGAAATGAAGCGTTTTTGAATAGGAGTGGGAATAACTAGTGAATTTCATCAAGCTGGTTTCTGCTGTTGAAATATGTTGTTTAGAACATGATTCTGCACAATACATTTCGTATTCAGTGTAATCCAGCTACAAGTTCAAAAGATATAGCCATTCGTTCAAAAAGTGCTTATCTCACCGAGTTGAAGCGTTTTTGATTAGGAGTGGAAATAACTAATACATTTCACCAAGCTGGTTTATGCTGTTCAAATATGTTGTTCAGTACATGATTCTGCACAATATATGTCAAATTCAGTGTAATCCAGCTACAAGCTCAAAAAATATAGCCATTCGTTCAGAAAGTACTTCTCTCACCGAGTTGAAGCGTTTTTTATTAGGAGAGGAAATAACTAATGGATTTCATCAAGCTGGTTTTTGCCGTTGAAATATGTTGTTTAGAACATGATTCTGCACAATACATTTCGTATTCAGTATAATCCAGCTACAAGTTCAAAAGATATAGCCATTCGTTCAAAAAGTGCTTATCTCACTGATTTGAAACGTTTTTGATTTTGAGTGGAAATGACCAATTAATTTCATCAAGCTGGTTTCTGTTGTTGAAATATGTTGTTTAGGACATGATTCTGCACAATATATGTCAAATTCAGTGTAATCCAGCTACAAGTTCAAAAGATATAGCCATAAGGTCAAAAACTGCTTATATTATCGAGTTAAATCGTTATTGAGTTGGACTGGAAATAACTCATGAATTTCATCAAGCTGGTTTCTGCTGGATATATGTTGTTTAGAACATGATTCTGTACAATATATGTCAAATTCAGTGTAATCCCATCACAGGTTCAAAAGATAAAGCCATTCGTTCAAAAAGTGTTTATTTTATCGGGTTGAAGCGTTTTTGATTAGGAGTGGAAAAAAAAAAAAGAATTTCATTAAGCTGGTTTCTGCTTTGGAAATATGTTGTTTCGGACATGATTCTGCACAAAATATGTCAAATTCAGTGTAATCCAGGTACAAATTCAAAAGATATAGCCATTCGTTCAAAAAAATCTTATATCACTGACTTGAAGCGTTTTTGACTAGTAGTGGAAATAACTAATGAATTTCATCAAGCCGGTTTCTGCTGTTGAAATATCTTGTTTAGAACATGATTCTGCAAAATATATGTATAATTCAGTGTAACCCAGCTTCAAGATCAAAATATATAGCCATTCGTTAAAAAAGTGCTTTCCTCACCGAGTTGAAGAGTTATTGATTAGGAGTGGAAATAACTAATGAATTTCATTAATCTGGTTTCTGCTGTTGAAATATGTTGTTTAGGACAATATTCTGCACAAAATATGTCAAATTCAGTGTAATTCAGCGACAAAACCAAAAGATATAGCCATTCGTTCAAAAAGTGTTTATCTTATCGGGTTGAAATATGTTGTTTAGGACAAGATTTTGTACAATTTATGTAAAATTCAGTGCAATCCAGGTAAATTTTCAAAAGATATAGCCATTCGTTCAAAAAGTGCTTATCTCACGGAGTTGAAGCGTTTTTGATTAGGAGTGGATATAACTAATGAATTTCATTAATCTGGTTTCTGTTGTTGAAATATGTTGTTTAGGACATGATTCTGCATAAAACATGTCAAATTCAGTGTAATTCAGCGACAAAATCAAAAGATATAGCCATTCGTTCAAAAAGTGTTTATCTTTTCGGGTTGAAATATGTTGTTTAGGACAAGATTTTGTACAATTTATGTCAAATTCAGTGCAATCCAGGTAAATTTTCAAAAGATATAGCCATTCGTTCAAAAAGTGCTTATCTCACGGAGTTGAAGCGTTTTTGATTAGGAGTGGATATAACTAATGAATTTCATTAATCTGGTTTCTGTTGTTGAAATATGTTGTTTAGGACATGATTCTGCATAAAACATGTCAAATTCAGTGTAATTCAGCGACAAAATCAAAAGATATAGCCATTCGTTCAAAAAGTGTTTATCTTTTCGGGTTGAAATATGTTGTTTAGGACAAGATTTTGTACAATTTATGTCAAATTCAGTGTAATCCAGGTACATTTTCAAAAGATATACCCATTCGTTAAAAAAGAGCTTTTCTCACCGAGTTGAAGCGTTATTGATTAGGAGTGGAAATAACTAATGAATTTCATTAATCTGGTTTCTGCTGTTGAAATATGTTGTTTAGGACATGATTCTGCAAAAAATATGTCAAATTCAGCTTAATCCCATCACATGTTCAAAAGATATAGCCATTCGTTCAAAAACGTCTTATCTAACCGAGTTGAAGCGTTTTTGATTAGGAGTGGAAAAAACTAATGAATTTCATCAAGCTGGTTTCTGCTGTTGAAATATGTTGTATAGGACATGATTCTGCACAATATATGTCAAATTCAGTGTAATCCAGCGACAAGATCAAAAGATATAGCCATTCGTTCAAAAACTGCTTATCTCACCGAGTTGAAGCGTTTTTTAGTTGGAGTGGAAATAACTAATGCATTTCAATATGCTGGTTTCTCCTGTTGATATATGTTGTTTAGGACATGATTCTGCACAATATATGTCAAATTCATTGTAATCCCATCGAAGGTTCAAAAGATATAGCCATTCGTTCAAAAAGTTCTTATCTCATCGAGTTGAAGCGTTTTTGATTAAGAGAGGAAATAACTATTGAATTTCACCAAGCCTTTTTCTGCTGTTGATAGATGTTGTATAGGACATGATTCTGTACAATATGTGTCAAATTCAGTGTAATCCAGCGACATGATCAAAAGATATAGCCATTCGTTCGAAAACTGCTCATCTCACCGAGTTGAAGCGTTTTTGAGTTGGAGTTGAAATAACTAATGAATTTCAATATGCTGTTTTTTGCTGTTGATATATGTTGTTTAGGACATGATTCTGCACAATATATCAAATTCAGTGTAATCCAGCTATAAGTTCAAAAGATATAGCCATAGGGTCAAAAAGTACTTATCTCGCTGAGTTGAACCTTTTTTTGTTTTTGAGTGGAAATGACTAATGAATTTCATCAAGCTGGTTTCTGCTGGTGAGATATGTTGTTTAGGATATGATTCTGCACAATATATGTCAAATTCAGTGTAATCCACCTACAAGTTCAAAAGATATAGCCATAAGGTCAAAGAGTGCTTATCTTACCGAGGTTAAATCTTTTTTGAGTTGGAATGGAAATAACTAATGAATTTCATCATTCTGGTTTCTGCTGTTTATATATGTTGTTTCGGACATGATTAAGCACAATATATGTCAAATTTAGTGTAATGACATCACGGGTTCAAAAGATATAGCCATTCATTCAAAAAGTGCTTATCTTATCGGGTTGAAGCGTTTTTGATTAAGAGTGGAAATAACTAATGAATTTCACCAAGTTGGTTTTTGCTGTTGATATATGTTGTTTAGAACATGATTCTGCACAATACATGTCAAATTCAATGTAATCCAGCTATAAGTTCAAAAGATATAGCCATAAGGTCAAAAAGTGCTTATCTCGCTGAGTTGAAGCTTTTTTTGTTTTTGAGTGGAAATGACTAATGAATTTCATCAAGCTGGTTTCTGCTGTTGAGATATGTTGTTTCGGACATGATTAAGCACAATATATGTCAAATTTAGTGTAATCACATCACGGAATCAAAATATATAGCCATTCGTTCAAAAAGTGCTTATCTTATCGGGTTGAAGCGTTTTTGATTAAGAGTGGAAATAACTAATGAATTTCACCACTTTGGTTTTTGCTGTTGATATATGTTGTTTAGAACATGATTCTGCACAATACATGTCAAATTCAGTGTAATCCAGCTATAAATTCAAAAGATATAGCCATAAGGTCAAAAACTAATTATCTTACCGAGTTAAATCGCTTTTGTTTAGGAGTGGAAATAACTAATGAATTTCATCAAGTTGGTTTCTGCTGTTGAAATATGTTGTTTAGGACATGATTCAGCACAAAATATGTCAATTTCAATGTGATCCCATTACAAGATCAAAAGATATAGCCATTCCTTCAAAAAGGACTTATCTCACCGAAATGAAGCGTTTTTAAATAGGAGTGGGAATAACTAGTGAATTTCATCAAGCTGGTTTCTGCTGTTGAAATATGTTGTTTAGAACATGATTCTGCACAATACATGTCAAATTCAGTGTAATCCAGCTACAAGTTCAAAAGATATAGCCATTCGTTCAAAAAGTGCTTATCTCACCGAGTTGAAGCGTTTTTGATTAGGAGTGGAAATAACTAATGAATTTCATCAAGTTGGTTTCTACTGTTGAAATATGTTGTTTAGGACATGATTCTGCACAATATATGTCAAATTCTGTGTAATCCCATCGAAGGTTCAAAAGATATAGCCATTCGTTCAAAAAGTTCTTATCTTATCGAGTTGAAGCGTTTTTGATTAAGAGAGGAAATAACTATTGAATTTCACCAAGCCTTTTTCTGCTGTTGATAGATGTTGTATAGGACATGATTCTGTACAATATATGTCAAATTCAGTGTAATCCAGCGACAAGATCAAAAGATATAGCCATTCGTTCGAAAACTGCTCATCTCACCGAGTTGAAGCGTTTTTGAGTTGGAGTTAAAATAACTAATGAATTTCAATATGCTGGTTTTTGCTTTTGATATATGTTGTTTAGGACATGATTCTGCAAAATATATCAAATTCAATGTAATCCAGCTATAAGTTCAAAAGATATAGCCATAAGGTCAAAAAGTGCTTATCTCGCTGAGTTGAAGCTTTTTTTGTTTTTGAGTGGAAATGACTAATGAATTTCATCAAGCTGGTTTCTGCTGTTGAGATATGTTGTTTCGGACATGATTAAGCACAATATATGTCAAATTTAGTGTAATCACATCACGGGTTCAAAAGATATAGCCATTCGTTCAAAAAGTGCTTATCTTATCGGGTTGAAGCGTTTTTGATTAAGAGTGGAAATAACTAATGAATTTCACCACTTTGGTTTTTGCTGTTGATATATGTTGTTTAGAACATGATTCTGCACAATACATGTCAAATTCTGAGTAATCCAGCTACAAGTTCAAAAGATATAGCCATAAGGTCAAAAAGTGCTTATCTTACAGAGATTAAATCTTTTTTGAGTTGGAGTGGAAATAACTAATGAATTTCATCATGCTGGTTTCTGCTGTTGATATATGTTGTTTAGGATAAGATTCTGCACAATATATGTCAAATTCAGTGTGATCCCATCACAGGTTCAAAAGATATATCCATTCGTTCAAAAAGTCTTCATCTCACTGAGTTGAAGCGTTTATGATTAGGAGTGGAAAAAAAAAAAGAATTTCATTAAGCTGGTTTCTGCTGTGGAAATATGTTGTTTCGGACATGATTCTGCACAAAATATGTCAAATTCAGTGTAATCCAGGTACAAATTCAAAAGATATAGCCATTCGTTCAAAAAGTTCTTATATCACTGACTTGAAGCGTTTTTGACTAGTAGTGGAAATAACTAATGAATTTCATCAAGCCAGTTTCTGCTGTTGAAATATCTTGTTTAGAACATGATTCTGCACAATATATGTCAAATTCAGTGTAACCCAGCTTCAAGATCAAAATATATAGCCATTCGTTAAAAAAGTGCTTTTCTCACCGAGTTGAAGCGTTATTGATTAGGAGTGGAAATAACTATTGAATTTCATTAATCTGGTTTCTGCTGTTGAAATATGTTGTTTAGGACAATAATCTGCACAAAATATGTCAAATTCAGTGTAATTCAGCGACAAAATCAAAAGATATAGCCATTCGTTCAAAAAGTGTTTATCTTATCGGGTTGAAATATGTTGTTTAGGACAAGATTTTGTACAATTTATGTCAAATTCAGAGTAATGCAGGTACATTTTCAAAAGATATACCCATTCGTTAAAAAAGTGCTTTTCTCACCGAGTTGAAGCGTTATTGATTAGGAGTGGAAATAACTAATCAATTTCATTAATCTGGTTTCTGCTGTTTAAATATGTTGTTTAGGACATGATTCTGCAAAAAATATGTCAAATTCAGCTTAAACCCATCACATGTTCAAAAGATATAGCCATTCGTTCAAAAACGTATTATCTAACCGAGTTGAAGCGTTTTTGATTAGGAGTGGAAAAAACTAATGGATTTCACCAAGCTGGTTTCTGCTTTTGAAATATGTTGTTTAGGACATGATTCTGCAATATATATGTCAAATTCAGTGAAACCCAGCTACAGGATCAAAAAATATTGCCATTCGTTCAGAAAGTGCTTCTCTCACCGAGTTGAAGCTTTTTTTATTAGGGATGGAAATAACTAATGGATTTCATCAAGCTGGTTTCTCCTGTTGAAATATGTTGTTTTGAAAATGATTCTGCACAATTAATGTCAAATTCAGTGTAATCCAGGTACAAGTTCAAAAGATATTGCCATTCGTTAAAAAAGTGCTTATCTCACAGAGTTGAAGCGTTTTTTATTAGGGATGGAAATAACTAATGAATTTCATCAAGCTGGTTTCTCCTGTTGAAATATGTTGTTTAGAAAATGATTCTGCACAATATATGTCAACTTCAGTGTTATCCAGCTACAAGTTAAAAAGATATATCTATAAGGTCAAAAACTGCTTATCTTATCGAGTTAAATTGTTTTTGAGTTGGAGTGGAAATAACTAATGAATTTCATCAGGCTGGTTTCTGCTGTTGAAATATGTTTTTTATGACATGATTCTGCACAAAATATGTCAAATTCAGTGTAACCCAGCTACAGGATCAAAATTTATAGCCATTCGTTCAAAAAGTTATTTTCTCACCGAGTTGAAGCGTTTTTGATTAGGAGTGGAAATAACTAATGAATTTCATCAAGCTGGTTTCTGCTGTTGAAATATGTTTTTTAGGACATGATTCTGCAATATATATGTCAAATTCAGTGTAATCCCATCACAGGTTCAAAAGATAAGGCCATTCGTTCAAAAAGTGTTTATCTTATCGGGTTGAAGCGTTTTTGATTAGGAGAGGAAATAACTAATAAATTTCATCAAGCTGGTTTCTGCTGTTGAAATATGTTGTTTAGGACATGATTCTATAAAAAATATGTCAAATTCAGTGTAATCCAGCCACAAGTTCAAAAAATATAGCCATTCGTTCAGAAAGTCCTTCTCTCACCGAGTTGAAGCGTTTTTGATTAGGAGTGGAAATAACTAATGGATTTCATCAAGCTGGTTTTTGACGTTGAAATATGTTGTTTAGAACATGATTCTGCACAATTAATGTCAAATTCAGTGTAATCCAACTACAACTTCAAAAGATATAGCCATTCGTTCAAAAAGTGCTTATCTCACCGAGTTCAAGCGTTTTTGATTAGGAGTGGAAATAACTAATGAATTTTCATCAGGTTGGTTTCTACTGTTGAAATACGTTGATTAGCACATTATTTTGCACAATATATGTCAACTTCAGTGTAATCCCATCACAGGTTCAAAAGATAGAGCCATTCGATCGAAAAGTGTATATCTTATCGGGTTGAAGCGTTTTTGATTAGGAATGGAAATAACTAATGAATTTCATCAAGCCGCTTTCTGCTGTTGAAATATGTTGTTTAGGGCATAATTCTGCAAATATATGTCAAATTCAGTGTAATCCAGCTACAACTTCAAAAGATATAGCCATTCGTTCAAAAAGTGCTTATCTCACCGAGTTGAAGCTTTTTTGATTTGGAGTGGAAATAACTAATGAATTCCATCAAGCTGGTTTCTGCTGTTGATATATGTTGTTTAGGACATGATTCTGAACAATATATGTCAAATTCAGTGTGATCCTATCACAGGTTCCAAAGATATAGCCATTCGTTCAAAAACTTTTTATCTCACCGAATTGAAGCGTTTTTGAGTTGGAGTGGAAATAACTAATGAATTTCAATATGCTGGTTTTTGCTGTTGATATATGTTGTTTAGGACATGATTCTGCAAAATATATGTCAAATTCAGTATAATCCAGCTATAAATTCAAAAGATATAGCCATTATGTCAAAAACTAATTATCTTTCCGAGTTAAATCGCTTTTGATTAGGAGTGGAAATAACTAATGAATTTCATCAAGCTGGTTTCTGCTGTTGAAATATGTTGTTTAGGACATGATTCAGCATAAAATATGTCAAATTCAGTGTGATCCCATTACAAGATCAAAAGATATAGCCATTCCTTCAAAAAGGACTTATCTCACCGAAATGAAGCGTTTTTGAATAGGAGTGGGAATAACTAGTGAATTTCATCAAGCTGGTTTCTGCTGTTGAAATATGTTGTTTAGAACATGATTCTGCACAATACATTTCGTATTCAGTGTAATCCAGCTACAAGTTCAAAAGATATAGCCATTCGTTCAAAAAGTGCTTATCTCACCGAGTTGAAGCGTTTTTGATTAGGAGTGGAAATAACTAATACATTTCACCAAGCTGGTTTATGCTGTTCAAATATGTTGTTCAGTACATGATTCTGCACAATATATGTCAAATTCAGTGTAATCCAGCTACAAGCTCAAAAAATATAGCCATTCGTTCAGAAAGTACTTCTCTCACCGAGTTGAAGCGTTTTTTATTAGGAGAGGAAATAACTAATGGATTTCATCAAGCTGGTTTTTGCCGTTGAAATATGTTGTTTAGAACATGATTCTGCACAATACATTTCGTATTCAGTATAATCCAGCTACAAGTTCAAAAGATATAGCCATTCGTTCAAAAAGTGCTTATCTCACTGATTTGAAACGTTTTTGATTTTGAGTGGAAATGACCAATTAATTTCATCAAGCTGGTTTCTGTTGTTGAAATATGTTGTTTAGGACATGATTCTGCACAATATATGTCAAATTCAGTGTAATCCAGCTACAAGTTCAAAAGATATAGCCATAAGGTCAAAAACTGCTTATATTATCGAGTTAAATCGTTATTGAGTTGGACTGGAAATAACTCATGAATTTCATCAAGCTGGTTTCTGCTGGATATATGTTGTTTAGAACATGATTCTGTACAATATATGTCAAATTCAGTGTAATCCCATCACAGGTTCAAAAGATAAAGCCATTCGTTCAAAAACTGTTTATCTTATCGGGTTGAAGCGTTTTTGATTAGGAGTGGAAAAAAAAAAAAGAATTTCATTAAGCTGGTTTCTGCTTTGGAAATATGTTGTTTCGGACATGATTCTGCACAAAATATGTCAAATTCAGTGTAATCCAGGTACAAATTCAAAAGATATAGCCATTCGTTCAAAAAAATCTTATATCACTGACTTGAAGCGTTTTTGACTAGTAGTGGAAATAACTAATGAATTTCATCAAGCCGGTTTCTGCTGTTGAAATATCTTGTTTAGAACATGATTCTGCAAAATATATGTCAAATTCAGTGTAACCCAGCTTCAAGATCAAAATATATAGCCATTCGTTAAAAAAGTGCTTTCCTCACCGAGTTGAAGAGTTATTGATTAGGAGTGGAAATAACTAATGAATTTCATTAATCTGGTTTCTGCTGTTGAAATATGTTGTTTAGGACAATATTCTGCACAAAATATGTCAAATTCAGTGTAATTCAGCGACAAAACCAAAAGATATAGCCATTCGTTCAAAAAGTGTTTATCTTATCGGGTTGAAATATGTTGTTTAGGACAAGATTTTGTACAATTTATGTAAAATTCAGTGCAATCCAGGTAAATTTTCAAAAGATATAGCCATTCGTTCAAAAAGTGCTTATCTCACGGAGTTGAAGCGTTTTTGATTAGGAGTGGATATAACTAATGAATTTCATTAATCTGGTTTCTGTTGTTGAAATATGTTGTTTAGGACATGATTCTGCATAAAACATGTCAAATTCAGTGTAATTCAGCGACAAAATCAAAAGATATAGCCATTCGTTCAAAAAGTGTTTATCTTTTCGGGTTGAAATATGTTGTTTAGGACAAGATTTTGTACAATTTATGTCAAATTCAGTGTAATCCAGGTACATTTTCAAAAGATATACCCATTCGTTAAAAAAGAGCTTTTCTCACCGAGTTGAAGCGTTATTGATTAGGAGTGGAAATAACTAATGAATTTCATTAATCTGGTTTCTGCTGTTGAAATATGTTGTTTAGGACATGATTCTGCAAAAAATATGTCAAATTCAGCTTAATCCCATCACATGTTCAAAAGATATAGCCATTCGTTCAAAAACGTCTTATCTAACCGAGTTGAAGCGTTTTTGATTAGGAGTGGAAAAAACTAATGAATTTCATCAAGCTGGTTTCTGCTGTTGAAATATGTTGTATAGGACATGATTCTGCACAATATATGTCAAATTCAGTGTAATCCAGCGACAAGATCAAAAGATATAGCCATTCGTTCAAAAACTGCTTATCTCACCGAGTTGAAGCGTTTTTTAGTTGGAGTGGAAATAACTAATGCATTTCAATATGCTGGTTTCTCCTGTTGATATATGTTGTTTAGGACACGATTTTGCACAATATATGTCAAATTTAGTGTAATCACATCACAGGTTCAAAAGATATAGCCATTCGTTCAAAAAGTGCTTATCTCACCGAGTTGAAGCGTTTTTGATTAGGAGTGGAAATAACTAATGAATTTCATCAAGCTGGTTTCTGCTGGTGATATATGTTGTTTAGAACATGATTCTGCACAATATATGTCAAATTCAGTGTAATCCCATGAGATGTTCAAAAGATATAGCCATTCGTTCAAAAAGTGTTTATCTTATCGGGTTGAAGCGTTTTTGATTAAGAGTTGAAATAACTAATGAATTTCACCAAGCTGGTTTCTGCTGTTCAAATATGTTGTTCAGTACATGATTCTGCACAATATATGTCAAATTCAGTGTAATCCAGCTACAACTTCAAAAGATATAGCCATTCGTTCAAAAAGTGCTTATCTCACCGAGTTGAAGCGTTTTTGATTAGGAGTGGAAATAACTAATGAATTTTCATCAGGTTGGTTTCTACTGTTGAAATATAATGATTAGCACATTATTCTGCACAATATATGTCAACTTCAGTGTAATCCCATCACATGTTCAAAAGATATAGCCATTCGATCAAAAAGTGTATATCTTATCGGGTTGAAGCGTTTTTGATTAGGAATGGAAATAACTAATGAATTTCATCAAGCCGCTTTCTGCTGTTGAAATGTGTTGTTAAGGGCATAATTCTGCAAATATATTTCAAATTCAGTGTAATCCAGCTACAAGATCAAAAGATATAGCCATTCGTTCAAAAAGTGCTTATCTCACCGAGTTGAAGCTTTTTTGATTTGGAGTGGAAATAACTAATGAATTCCATCAAGCTGGTTTCTGCTGTTGATATATGTTGTTTAGGACATGATTCTGAACAATATATGTCAAATTCAGTGTGATCCTATCACAGGTTCCAAAGATATAGCCATTCGTTCAAAAACTGCTTATCTCAACGAGTTAAAGCGTTTTGAATTGGAGTGGAATTAAATGATGAATTTCAATATGCTGGTTTTTGCTGTTGATATATGTTGTTTAGGACATGATTCTGCAATATATATGTCAAATTCAGTGTAATCCAGCTATAAATACAAAAGATATAGCCATAAGGTCAAAAACTAATTATCTTACCGAGTTAAATCGCTTTTGTTTAGGAGTGGAAATAACTAATGAATTTCATCAAGCTGGTTTCTGCTGTTGAAATATGTTGTTTAGGACATGATTCAGCACAAAATATGTCAAATTCAATGTGATCCCATTACAAGATCAAAAGATATAGCCATTCCTTCAAAAAGGACTTATCTAACCGAAATGAAGCGTTTTTGAATAGGAGTGGGAATAATTAGTGAATTTCATCAAGCTGGTTTCTGCTGTTGAAATATGTTGTTTAGAACATGATTTTGCACAATACATTTCGTATTCAGTGTAATCCAGCTACAAGTTCAAAAGATATAGCCATTCTTTCAAAAAGTGCTTATCTCACCGAGTTGAAGCGTTTTTGATTAGGAGTGGAAATAACTAATGAATTTCATCAAGTTGGTTTCTACTGTTGAAATATGTTGTTTAGGACATGATTCTGCACAATATATGTCAAATTCTGTGTAATATCATCGAAGGTTCAAAAGATATAGCCATTCGTTCAAAAAGTTCTTATCTTATCGAGTTGAAGCATTTTTGGTTAGGAGAGGAAATAACTATTGAATTTCACCAAGCCTTTTTCTGCTGTTGATAGATGTTGTATAGGACATGATTCTGTACAATATATGTCAAATTCAGTGTAATCCAGCGACAAGATCAAAAGATATAGCCATTCGTTCGAAAACTGCTCATCTCACCGAGTTGAAGCGTTTTTGAGTTGGAGTTGAAATAATTAATGAATTTCAATATGCTGGTTTTTGCTGTTGATATATGTTGTTTAGGACATGATTCTGCACAATATATCAAATTCAGTGTAATCCAGCTATAAGTTCAAAAGATATAGCCATAAGGTCAAAAAGTGCTTATCTCGCTGAGTTGAAGCTTTTTTTGTTTTTGAGTGGAAATAACTAATGAATTTCATCAAGCTGGTTTCTGCTGGTGAGATATGTTGTTTCGGACATGATTAAGCACAATATATGTCAAATTTAGTGTAATCACATCACGGGTTCAAAAGATATAGCCATTCATTCAAAAAGTGCTTATCTTATCGGGTTGAAGCGTTTTTGATTAAGAGTGGAAATAACTAATGAATTTCACCAAGTTGGTTTTTGCTGTTGATATATGTTGTTTAGAACATGATTCTGCACAATACATGTCAAATTCTGTGTAATCCAGCTACAAGTTCAAAAGATATAGCCATAAGTTCAAAAAGTGCTTATCTTACAGAGATTAAATCTTTTTTGAGTTGGAGTGGAAATAACTAATGAATTTCATCATGCTGGTTTCTGCTGTTGATATATGTTGTTTAGGACAAGATTCTGCACAATATATGTCAAATTCAGTGTGATCCCATCACAGGTTCAAAAGATATATCCATTCGTTCAAAAAGTCTTCATCTCACTGAGTTGAAGCGTTTTTGATTAGGAGTGGAAAAAAAAAAAGAATTTCATTAAGCTGGTTTCTGCTGTGGAAATATGTTGTTTCGGACATGATTCTGCACAAAATATGTCAAATTCAGTGTAATCCAGGTACAAATTCAAAAGATATAGCCATTCGTTCAAAAAGTTCTTATATCACTGACTTGAAGCGTTTTTGACTAGTAGTGGAAATAACTAATGAATTTCATCAAGCCGGTTTCTGCTGTTGAAATATCTTGTTTAGAACATGATTCTGCACAATATATGTCAAATTCAGTGTAACCCAGCTTCAAGATCAAAATATATAGCCATTCGTTAAAAAAGTGCTTTTCTCACCGAGTTGAAGCGTTATTGATTAGGAGTGGAAATAACTAATGAATTTCATTAATCTGGTTTCTGCTGTTGAAATATGTTGTTTAGAACAATATTCTGCACAAAATATGTCAAATTCAGTGTAATTCAGCGACAAAATCAAAAGATATAGCCATTCGTTCAAAAAGTGTTTATCTTATCGGGTTGAAATATGTTGTTTAGGACAAGATTTTGTACAATTTATGTCAAATTCAGTGTAATCCAGGTACATTTTCAAAAGATATACCCATTCGTTAAAAAAGTGCTTTTCTCACCGAGTTGAAGCGTTATTGATTAGGAGTGGAAATAACTAATGAATTTCATTAATCTGGTTTCTGCTGTTGAAATATGTTTTTTAGGACATGATTTTGCAAAAAATATGTCAAATTCAGCTTAAACCCATCACATGTTCAAAAGATATAGCCATTCGTTCAAAAACGTCTTATCTAACCGAGTTGAAGCGTTTTTGATTAGGAGTGGAAAAAACTAATGGATTTCATCAAGCTGGTTTCTGCTGTTGAAATATGTTGTATAGGACATGATTCTGCACAATATATGTCAAATTCAGTGTAATCCAGCGAAAAGATCAAAAGATATAGCCATTCGTTCAAAAACTGCTTATCTCACCGAGTTGAAGGGTTTTTTAGTTGGCGTGGAAATAACTAATGAATTTCAATATGCTGGTTTTTGCTGTTGATATATGTTGTTTAGGACATGATTTTACACAATATATGTCAAATTTAGTGTAATCACATCACAGGTTCAAAAGATATAGCCATTCGTTCAAAAAGTGCATATCTTATCGGGTTGAAGCGTTTTTGATTCAGAGTGAAATTAACTAATGAATTTCATCAAGCTGGTTTCTGCTTTTGAAATATGTTGTTTAGGACATGATTCTGCAATATATATATCAAATTCAGTGAAACCCAGCTACATGATCAAAATATATAGCCATTCGTTCAGAAAGTGCTTCTCTCACCGAGTTGAAGCGTTTTTTATTAGGGATGGAAATAACTAATGAATTTCATCAAGCTGGTTTCTCCTGTTGAAATATGTTGTTTTGAAAATGATTCTGCACAATTAATGTCAAATTCAGTGTAATCCAGCTACAAGTTCAAAAGATATCGCCATTCGTTAAAAAAGTGCTTATCTCACCGAGTTGAAGCGTTTTTTATTAGGGATGGAAATAACTAATGAATTTCATCAAGCTGGTTTCTCCTGTTGAAATATGTTGTTTAGAAAATGATTTTGCACAATATATGTCAACTTCAGTGTTATCCAGCTACAAGTTAAAAAGATATATCTATAAGGTCAAAAACTGCTTATCTTATCCAGTTAAATTGTTTTTGAGTTGGAGTGGAAATAACGAATGAATTTCATCAAGCTGGTTTCTGCTGTTGATATATGTTGTCTAGGACATGATTCTGCACGATATATGTCGATTTCAGTGTAATCCCATCACATGTTAAAAACATATAGCCATTCATTCAAAAAGTCTTCATCTCACCGAATTGAAGCGTTTTTGATTAGGAGTGAAAATAACTAATGAATTTCATCGAGCTGGTTTCTACTGTTGAAATATGTTGTTTAGGACATGATTCTGCAATATATATGTCAAATTCAGTGTAACCCAGCTACAGGATCAAAATTTATAGCCATTCGTTCAAAAAGTGCTTTTCTCACCGAGTTGAAGCGTTTTTGATTAGGAGTGGAAATAACTAATGAATTTCATCAAGCTTGTTTCTGCCGTTGAAATATCTTGTTTAGGACATGATTCTGCACAGTATATGTCATATTCAGTGGGATCCCATGACAGGTTAAAAAGATATAGCCCTTGGTTCAAAAAGGACTTATCTCACCGAGTTGAAGCGTTTTTGATTAGGATTGGAAACAACTAATGGATTTCAACAAACAGGTTTCTGCTGTTGAAATATGTTGTATAGGACATGATTTTGCACTAAAATTCAGTGTAATCCAGCGACAAGATCAAAAGATATAGCCATTCGTGCAAAAAGCGCTTATCTCACTGAGTTGAAGCGTTTTTGATTTGGAGTGGAAATAACTAATGAATTCCATCAAGCTGGTTTCTGCTATTGATATATGTTGTTTAGGACATGATTCTGAACAATATATATGTCAAATTCAGTGTAACCCAGCTACAGGATCAAAATATATAGCCATTCGTTCATGAAGTGCTTTTCTCACCGAGTTGAACTATTTTTGATTAGGAGTGGAAATAACTAATGGATTTCATCAAGCTGGTTTTTGCTGTTGACATATGTTGTTTGGAACATGATTTTGCACAATATATGTCAAATTCAGTGTGATCCCATCACAGGTTCAAAAGATATAGCCATTCGTTCAAAAAGTCTTCATCTCACTGAGTTGAAGCGTTTTTGATTAGGAGTGGAAATAACTAATGAATTTCAATATGCTGGTTTTTGCTGTTGATATATGTTGTTTAGGACATGATTGTGCACAATATATGTCAATATCAGTATAATCCAGCGACAAGATCAAAAGATATAGCCATTCGTTCAAAAACTGCTTATCTCACCGAGTTGAAGCGTTTTTGAGTTGGAGTGGAAATAACTAATGAATTTCAATATGCTGGTTTTTGCTGTTGATATATGTTGTTTAGGACATGATTCTACACAATATATGTCAAATTCAGTGTAATCCCATTACAGGTTAAAAACATATCGCCATTCGTTCAAAAAGTCTTCATCTCACCCAGTTGAAGCGTTTTTGATTAGGAGTGAAAATAACTAATGAATTTCATCAAGCTGTTTTCTACTGTTGAAATATGTTGTTTAGGACATGATTATGCAATATATATTTCAAATTCAGTGTAACCCAGCCACAGGATCAAAATATATAGCCATTCGTTCATAAAGTGCTTTTCTCACCGAGTTGAACTATTTATGATTAGGAGTGGAAATAACTAATGGATTTCATCAAGCTGGTTTTTGCTGTTGACATATGTTGTTTGGAACATGATTTTGCACAATATATGTCAAATTCAGTGTAATCCAGCTCCAAGTTCAAAAGATATAGCCATTCGTTCAAAAAGTGCTTATCTCACCGAGTTGAAGCGTTTTTTATTAGGAGTGGACATAACTAATGAATTTCATCAAGCTGGTTTCTGCTGGTGATATATGTTGTTTAGAACATGATTCTGCACAATATATGTCAAATTCAGTGTAATCCCATCACATGTTCAAAAGATATAGCCATTCGTTCAAAAAGTGTTTATCTTATCGTGTTGAAGCGTTTTTGATCAAGAGTGGAAATAACTAATGAATTTCACCAAGCTGGTTTCTGGTGTTCAAATATGTTGTTCAGTACATGATTCTGCACAATATATGTCAAATTCAGTGTAATCCAGCCACAAGTTCAAAAAATATAGCCATTCGTTCAGAAAGTCCTTCTCTCACCGAGTTGAAGCGTTTTTGATTAGGAGTGGAAATAACTAATGGATTTCATCAAGCTGGTTTTTGACGTTGAAATATGTTGTTTAGAACATGATTCTGCACAATTAATGTCAAATTCAGTGTAATCCAGCTACAACTTCAAAAGATATAGCCATTCGTTCAAAAAGTTCTTATATCACTGACTTGAAGCGTTTTTGACTAGTAGTGGAAATAACTAATGAATTTCATCAAGCCGGTTTCTGCTGTTGAAATATCTTGTTTAGAACATGATTCTGCACAATATATGTCAAATTCAGTGTAACCCAGCTTCAAGATCAAAATATATAGCCATTCGTTAAAAAAGTGCTTTTCTCACCGAGTTGAAGCGTTATTGATTAGGAGTGGAAATAACTAATGAATTTCATTAATCTGGTTTCTGCTGTGGAAATATGTTGTTTCGGACATGATTCTGCACAAAATATGTCAAATTCAGTGTAATCCAGGTACAAATTCAAAAGATATAGCCATTCGTTCAAAAAGTTCTTATATCACTGACTTGAAGCGTTTTTGACTAGTAGTGGAAATAACTAATGAATTTCATCAAGCCGGTATCTGCTGTTGAAATATCTTGTTTAGAACATGATTCTGCACAATATATGTCAAATTCAGTGTAACCCAGCTTCAAGATCAAAATATATAGCCATTCGTTAAAAAAGTGCTTTTCTCACCGAGTTGAAGCGTTATTGATTAGGAGTGGAAATAACTAATGAATTTCATTAATCTGGTTTCTGCTGTTGAAATATGTTGTTTAGAACAATATTCTGCACAAAATATGTCAAATTCAGTGTAATTCAGCGACAAAATCAAAAGATATAGCCATTCGTTCAAAAAGTGTTTATCTTATCGGGTTGAAATATGTTGTTTAGGACAAGATTTTGTACAATTTATGTCAAATTCAGTGTAATCCAGGTACATTTTCAAAAGATATACCCATTCGTTAAAAAAGTGCTTTTCTCACCGAGTTGAAGCGTTATTGATTAGGAGTGGAAATAACTAATGAATTTCATTAATCTGGTTTCTGCTGTTGAAATATGTTTTTTAGGACATGATTTTGCAAAAAATATGTCAAATTCAGCTTAAACCCATCACATGTTCAAAAGATATAGCCATTCGTTCAAAAACGTCTTATCTAACCGAGTTGAAGCGTTTTTGATTAGGAGTGGAAAAAACTAATGGATTTCATCAAGCTGGTTTCTGCTGTTGAAATATGTTGTATAGGACATGATTCTGCACAATATATGTCAAATTCAGTGTAATCCAGCGAAAAGATCAAAAGATATAGCCATTCGTTCAAAAACTGCTTATCTCACCGAGTTGAAGCGTTTTTTAGTTGGCGTGGAAATAACTAATGAATTTCAATATGCTGGTTTTTGCTGTTGATATATGTTGTTTAGGACATGATTTTACACAATATATGTCAAATTTAGTGTAATCACATCACAGGTTCAAAAGATATAGCCATTCGTTCAAAAAGTGCGTATCTTATCGGGTTGAAGCGTTTTTGATTCAGAGTGAAATTAACTAATGAATTTCATCAAGCTGGTTTCTGCTTTTGAAATATGTTGTTTAGGACATGATTCTGCAATATATATATCAAATTCAGTGAAACCCAGCTACATGATCAAAATATATAGCCATTCGTTCAGAAAGTGCTTCTCTCACCGAGTTGAAGCGTTTTTTATTAGGGATGGAAATAACTAATGAATTTCATCAAGCTGGTTTCTCCTGTTGAAATATGTTGTTTTGAAAATGATTTGCACAATTAATGTCAAATTCAGTGTAATCCAGCTACAAGTTCAAAAGATATCGCCATTCGTTAAAAAAGTGCTTATCTCACCGAGTTGAAGCGTTTTTATTAGGGATGGAAATAACTAATGAATTTCATCAAGCTGGTTTCTCCTGTTGAAATATGTTGTTTAGAAAATGATTTTGCACAATATATGTCAACTTCAGTGTTATCCAGCTACAAGTTAAAAAGATATATCTATAAGGTCAAAAACTGCTTAATTATCTTCCAGTTAAATTGTTTTTGAGTTGGAGTGGAAATAACTAATGAATTTCATCAAGCTGGTTTCTGCTGTTGATATATGTTGTCTAGGACATGATTCTGCACGATATATGTCGATTTCAGTGTAATCCCATCACATGTTAAAAACATATAGCCATTCATTCAAAAAGTCTTCATCTCACCGAATTGAAGCGTTTTTGATTAGGAGTGAAAATAACTAATGATTTCATCGAGCTGGTTTCTACTGTTGAAATATGTTGTTTAGGACATGATTCTGCAATATATATGTCAAATTCAGTGTAACCCAGCTACAGGATCAAAATTTATAGCCATTCGTTCAAAAAGTGCTTTTCTCACCGAGTTGAAGCGTTTTTGATTAGGAGTGGAAATAACTAATGAATTTCATCAAGCTTGTTTCTGCCGTTGAAATATCTTGTTTAGGACATGATTCTGCACAGTATATGTCATATTCAGTGGGATCCCATGACAGGTTAAAAAGATATAGCCCTTGGTTCAAAAAGGACTTATCTCACCGAGTTGAAGCGTTTTTGATTAGGATTGGAAACAACTAATGGATTTCAACAAACAGGTTTCTGCTGTTGAAATATGTTGTATAGGACATGATTTTGCACTAAAATTCAGTGTAATCCAGCGACAAGATCAAAAGATATAGCCATTCGTGCAAAAAGCGCTTATCTCACTGAGTTGAAGCGTTTTTGATTTGGAGTGGAAATAACTAATGAATTCCATCAAGCTGGTTTCTGCTATTGATATATGTTGTTTAGGACATGATTCTGAACAATATATATGTCAAATTCAGTGTAACCCAGCTACAGGATCAAAATATATAGCCATTCGTTCATGAAGTGCTTTTCTCACCGAGTTGAACTATTTTTGATTAGGAGTGGAAATAACTAATGGATTTCATCAAGCTGGTTTTTGCTGTTGACATATGTTGTTTGGAACATGATTTTGCACAATATATGTCAAATTCAGTGTGATCCCATCACAGGTTCAAAAGATATAGCCATTCGTTCAAAAAGTCTTCATCTCACTGAGTTGAAGCGTTTTTGATTAGGAGTGGAAATAACTAATGAATTTCAATATGCTGGTTTTTGCTGTTGATATATGTTGTTTAGGACATGATTGTGCACAATATATGTCAATATCAGTATAATCCAGCGACAAGATCAAAAGATATAGCCATTCGTTCAAAAACTGCTTATCTCACCGAGTTGAAGCGTTTTTGAGTTGGAGTGGAAATAACTAATGAAGTTTCAATATGCTGGTTTTTGCTGTTGATATATGTTGTTTAGGACATGATTCTACACAATATATGTCAAATTCAGTGTAATCCCATTACAGGTTAAAAACATATCGCCATTCGTTCAAAAAGTCTTCATCTCACCCAGTTGAAGCGTTTTTGATTAGGAGTGAAAATAACTAATGAATTTCATCAAGCTGTTTTCTACTGTTGAAATATGTTGTTTAGGACATGATTATGCAATATATATTTCAAATTCAGTGTAACCCAGCCACAGGATCAAAATATATAGCCATTCGTTCATAAAGTGCTTTTCTCACCGAGTTGAACTATTTATGATTAGGAGTGGAAATAACTAATGGATTTCATCAAGCTGGTTTTTGCTGTTGACATATGTTGTTTGGAACATGATTTTTGCACAATATATGTCAAATTCAGTGTAATCCAGCTCCAAGTTCAAAAGATATAGCCATTCGTTCAAAAAGTGCTTATCTCACCGAGTTGAAGCGTTTTTTATTAGGAGTGGACATAACTAATGAATTTCATCAAGCTGGTTTCTGCTGGTGATATATGTTGTTTAGAACATGATTCTGCACAATATATGTCAAATTCAGTGTAATCCCATCACATGTTCAAAAGATATAGCCATTCGTTCAAAAAGTGTTTATCTTATCGTGTTGAAGCGTTTTTGATCAAGAGTGGAAATAACTAATGAATTTCACCAAGCTGGTTTCTGGTGTTCAAATATGTTGTTCAGTACATGATTCTGCACAATATATGTCAAATTCAGTGTAATCCAGCCACAAGTTCAAAAAATATAGCCATTCGTTCAGAAAGTCCTTCTCTCACCGAGTTGAAGCGTTTTTGATTAGGAGTGGAAATAACTAATGGATTTCATCAAGCTGGTTTTTGACGTTGAAATATGTTGTTTAGAACATGATTCTGCACAATTAATGTCAAATTCAGTGTAATCCAGCTACAACTCAAAAGATATAGCCATTCGTTCAAAAAGTTCTTATATCACTGACTTGAAGCGTTTTTGACTAGTAGTGGAAATAACTAATGAATTTCATTCAAGCCGGTTTCTGCTGTTGAAATATCTTGTTTAGAACATGATTCTGCACAATATATGTCAAATTCAGTGTAACCCAGCTTCAAGATCAAAATATATAGCCATTCGTTAAAAAAGTGCTTTTCTCACCGAGTTGAAGCGTTATTGATTAGGAGTGGAAATAACTAATGAATTTCATTAATCTGGTTTCTGCTGTGGAAATATGTTGTTTCGGACATGATTCTGCACAAAATATGTCAAATTCAGTGTAATCCAGGTACAAATTCAAAAGATATAGCCATTCGTTCAAAAAGTTCTTATATCACTGACTTGAAGCGTTTTTGACTAGTAGTGGAAATAACTAATGAATTTCATCAAGCCGGTATCTGCTGTTGAAATATCTTGTTTAGAACATGATTCTGCACAATATATGTCAAATTCAGTGTAACCCAGCTTCAAGATCAAAATATATAGCCATTCGTTAAAAAAGTGCTTTTCTCACCGAGTTGAAGCGTTATTGATTAGGAGTGGAAATAACTAATGAATTTCATTAATCTGGTTTCTGCTGTTGAAATATGTTGTTTAGAACAATATTCTGCACAAAATATGTCAAATTCAGTGTAATTCAGCGACAAAATCAAAAGATATAGCCATTCGTTCAAAAAGTGTTTATCTTATCGGGTTGAAATATGTTGTTTAGGACAAGATTTTGTACAATTTATGTCAAATTCAGTGTAATCCAGGTACATTTTCAAAAGATATACCCATTCGTTAAAAAAGTGCTTTTCTCACCGAGTTGAAGCGTTATTGATTAGGAGTGGAAATAACTAATGAATTTCATTAATCTGGTTTCTGCTGTTGAAATATGTTTTTTAGGACATGATTTTGCAAAAAATATGTCAAATTCAGCTTAAACCCATCACATGTTCAAAAGATATAGCCATTCGTTCAAAAACGTCTTATCTAACCGAGTTGAAGCGTTTTTGATTAGGAGTGGAAAAAACTAATGGATTTCATCAAGCTGGTTTCTGCTGTTGAAATATGTTGTATAGGACATGATTCTGCACAATATATGTCAAATTCAGTGTAATCCAGCGAAAAGATCAAAAGATATAGCCATTCGTTCAAAAACTGCTTATCTCACCGAGTTGAAGCGTTTTTTAGTTGGCGTGGAAATAACTAATGAATTTCAATATGCTGGTTTTTGCTGTTGATATATGTTGTTTAGGACATGATTTTACACAATATATGTCAAATTTAGTGTAATCACATCACAGGTTCAAAAGATATAGCCATTCGTTCAAAAAGTGCGTATCTTATCGGGTTGAAGCGTTTTTGATTCAGAGTGAAATTAACTAATGAATTTCATCAAGCTGGTTTCTGCTTTTGAAATATGTTGTTTAGGACATGATTCTGCAATATATATATCAAATTCAGTGAAACCCAGCTACATGATCAAAATATATAGCCATTCGTTCAGAAAGTGCTTCTCTCACCGAGTTGAAGCGTTTTTTATTAGGGATGGAAATAACTAATGAATTTCATCAAGCTGGTTTCTCCTGTTGAAATATGTTGTTTTGAAAATGATTCTGCACAATTAATGTCAAATTCAGTGTAATCCAGCTACAAGTTCAAAAGATATCGCCATTCGTTAAAAAAGTGCTTATCTCACCGAGTTGAAGCGTTTTTTATTAGGGATGGAAATAACTAATGAATTTCATCAAGCTGGTTTCTCCTGTTGAAATATGTTGTTTAGAAAATGATTTTGCACAATATATGTCAACTTCAGTGTTATCCAGCTACAAGTTAAAAAGATATATCTATAAGGTCAAAAACTGCTTATCTTATCCAGTTAAATTGTTTTTGAGTTGGAGTGGAAATAACTAATGAATTTCATCAAGCTGGTTTCTGCTGTTGATATATGTTGTCTAGGACATGATTCTGCACGATATATGTCGATTTCAGTGTAATCCCATCACATGTTAAAAACATATAGCCATTCATTCAAAAAGTCTTCATCTCACCGAATTGAAGCGTTTTTGATTAGGAGTGAAAATAACTAAGGAATTTCATCGAGCTGGTTTCTACTGTTGAAATATGTTGTTTAGGACATGATTCTGCAATATATATGTCAAATTCAGTGTAACCCAGCTACAGGATCAAAATTTATAGCCATTCGTTCAAAAAGTGCTTTTCTCACCGAGTTGAAGCGTTTTTGATTAGGAGTGGAAATAACTAATGAATTTCATCAAGCTTGTTTCTGCCGTTGAAATATCTTGTTTAGGACATGATTCTGCACAGTATATGTCATATTCAGTGGGATCCCATGACATGTTAAAAAGATATAGCCCTTGGTTCAAAAAGGACTTATCTCACCGAGTTGAAGCGTTTTTGATTAGGATTGGAAACAACTAATGGATTTCAACAAACAGGTTTCTGCTGTTGAAATATGTTGTATAGGACATGATTTTGCACTAAAATTCAGTGTAATCCAGCGACAAGATCAAAAGATATAGCCATTCGTGCAAAAAGCGCTTATCTCACTGAGTTGAAGCGTTTTTGATTTGGAGTGGAAATAACTAATGAATTCCATCAAGCTGGTTTCTGCTATTGATATATGTTGTTTAGGACATGATTCTGAACAATATATATGTCAAATTCAGTGTAACCCAGCTACAGGATCAAAATATATAGCCATTCGTTCATGAAGTGCTTTTCTCACCGAGTTGAACTATTTTTGATTAGGAGTGGAAATAACTAATGGATTTCATCAAGCTGGTTTTTGCTGTTGACATATGTTGTTTGGAACATGATTTTGCACAATATATGTCAAATTCAGTGTGATCCCATCACAGGTTCAAAAGATATAGCCATTCGTTCAAAAAGTCTTCATCTCACTGAGTTGAAGCGTTTTTGATTAGGAGTGGAAATAACTAATGAATTTCAATATGCTGGTTTTTGCTGTTGATATATGTTGTTTAGGACATGATTGTGCACAATATATGTCAATATCAGTATAATCCAGCGACAAGATCAAAAGATATAGCCATTCGTTCAAAAACTGCTTATCTCACCGAGTTGAAGCGTTTTTGAGTTGGAGTGGAAATAACTAATGAATTTCAATATGCTGGTTTTTGCTGTTGATATATGTTGTTTAGGACATGATTCTACACAATATATGTCAAATTCAGTGTAATCCCATTACAGGTTAAAAACATATCGCCATTCGTTCAAAAAGTCTTCATCTCACCCAGTTGAAGCGTTTTTGATTAGGAGTGAAAATAACTAATGAATTTCATCAAGCTGTTTTCTACTGTTGAAATATGTTGTTTAGGACATGATTATGCAATATATATTTCAAATTCAGTGTAACCCAGCCACAGGATCAAAATATATAGCCATTCGTTCATAAAGTGCTTTTCTCACCGAGTTGAACTATTTATGATTAGGAGTGGAAATAACTAATGGATTTCATCAAGCTGGTTTTTGCTGTTGACATATGTTGTTTGGAACATGATTTTGCACAATATATGTCAAATTCAGTGTAATCCAGCTCCAAGTTCAAAAGATATAGCCATTCGTTCAAAAAGTGCTTATCTCACCGAGTTGAAGCGTTTTTTATTAGGAGTGGACATAACTAATGAATTTCATCAAGCTGGTTTCTGCTGGTGATATATGTTGTTTAGAACATGATTCTGCACAATATATGTCAAATTCAGTGTAATCCCATCACATGTTCAAAAGATATAGCCATTCGTTCAAAAAGTGTTTATCTTATCGTGTTGAAGCGTTTTTGATCAAGAGTGGAAATAACTAATGAATTTCACCAAGCTGGTTTCTGGTGTTCAAATATGTTGTTCAGTACATGATTCTGCACAATATATGTCAAATTCAGTGTAATCCAGCCACAAGTTCAAAAAATATAGCCATTCGTTCAGAAAGTCCTTCTCTCACCGAGTTGAAGCGTTTTTGATTAGGAGTGGAAATAACTAATGGATTTCATCAAGCTGGTTTTTGACGTTGAAATATGTTGTTTAGAACATGATTCTGCACAATTAATGTCAAATTCAGTGTAATCCAGCTACAACTTCAAAAGATATAGCCATTCGTTCAAAAAGTGCTTATCTCACCGAGTTGAAGCGTTTTTGATTAGGAGTGCAAATAACTAATGAATTTTCATCAGGTTGGTTTCTACTATTGAAATACGTTGATTAGCACATTATTCTGCACAATATATGTCAACTTCAGTGTAATCCCATCACAGGTTCAAAAGATAGAGCCATTCGATCAAAAAGTATATATCTTATCGGGTTGAAGCGTTTTTGATTAGGAATGGAAATAACTAATGAATTTCATCAAGCCGCTTTCTGCTGTTGAAATGTGTTGTTTAGGGCATAATTCTGCAAATATATTTCAAATTCAGAGTAATCCAGCTACAAGATCAAAAGATATAGCCATTCGTTCAAAAAGTGCTTATCTCACCGAGTTGAAGCTTTTTTGATTTGGAGTGGAAATAACTAATGAATTCCATCAAGCTGGTTTCTGCTGTTGATATATGTTGTTTAGGACATGATTCTGAACAATATATGTCAAATTCAGTGTGATCCTATCACTGGTTCAAAAGATATAGCCATTCGTTCAAAAACTGCTTATCTCACCGAATTGAAGCGTTTTTGAGTTGGAGTGGAAATAACTAATGAATTTCAATATGCTGGTTTTTCCTGTTGATATATGTTGTTTAGGACATGATTCTGCACAATATATGTCAAATTCAGTATAATCCAGCGACAAGATCAAAAGATATAGCCATTCGTTCAAAAACTGCTTATTTCAACGAGTTGAAGCGTTTTGAGTTGGAGTGGAATTAAATGATGAATTTCATCAAGCTGGTTTCTGCTGGGTATATGTTGTTTAGAACATGATTCTGTACAATATATGTCCAATTCAGTGTAATCCCATCACAGGTTCAAAAGATAAAGCCACATAGTTCAAAAAGTGTTTATCTTATCGGGTTGAAGTGTTTTTGATTAAGAGTGGAAATAACTAATGAATTTCACCAAGCTGGTTTCTGCTGTTCAAATATGTTGTTCAGTACATGATTCTGCACAATATATGTCAAATTCATTGTAATCCCATCGAAGGTTCAAAAGATATAGCCATTCGTTCAAAAAGTTCTTATCTCATCGAGTTGAAGCGTTTTTGATTAAGAGAGGAAATAACTATTGAATTTCACCAAGCCTTTTTCTGCTGTTGATAGATGTTGTATAGGACATGATTCTGTACAATATGTGTCAAATTCAGTGTAATCCAGCGACATGATCAAAAGATATAGCCATTCGTTCGAAAACTGCTCATCTCACCGAGTTGAAGCGTTTTTGAGTTGGAGTTGAAATAACTAATGAATTTCAATATGCTGTTTTTTGCTGTTGATATATGTTGTTTAGGACATGATTCTGCACAATATATCAAATTCAATGTAATCCAGCTATAAGTTCAAAAGATATAGCCATAGGGTCAAAAAGTACTTATCTCGCTGAGTTGAACCTTTTTTTGTTTTTGAGTGGAAATGACTAATGAATTTCATCAAGCTGGTTTCTGCTGGTGAGATATGTTGTTTAGGATATGATTCTGCACAATATATGTCAAATTCAGTGTAATCCACCTACAAGTTCAAAAGATATAGCCATAAGGTCAAAGAGTGCTTATCTTACCGAGGTTAAATCTTTTTTGAGTTGGAATGGAAATAACTAATGAATTTCATCATTCTGGTTTCTGCTGTTTATATATGTTGTTTCGGACATGATTAAGCACAATATATGTCAAATTTAGTGTAATCACATCACGGGTTCAAAAGATATAGCCATTCATTCAAAAAGTGCTTATCTTATCGGGTTGAAGCGTTTTTGATTAAGAGTGGAAATAACTAATGAATTTCACCAAGTTGGTTTTTGCTGTTGATATATGTTGTTTAGAACATGATTCTGCACAATACATGTCAAATTCTGTGTAATCCAGCTACAAGTTCAAAAGATATAGCTATAAGGTCAAAAAGTGCTTATCTTACAGATGTTAAATCTTTTTTGAGTTGGAGTGGAAATAACTAATCAATTTCATCATGCTGGTTTCTGCTGTTGATATATGTTGTTTAGGACAAGATTCTGCACAATATATGTCAAATTCAGTGTGATCCCATCACAGGTTCAAAAGATATATCCCTTCGTTCAAAAAGTCTTCATCTCACTGAGTTGAAGCGTTTTTGATTAGGAGTGGAAAAAAAAAAAAGGATTTCATTAAGCTGGTTTCTGCTGTGGAAATATGTTGTTTCGGACATGATTCTGCACAAAATATGTCAAATTCAGTGTAATCCAGGTACAAATTCAAAAGATATAGCCATTCGTTCAAAAAGTTCTTATATCACTGACTTGAAGCGTTTTTGACTAGTAGTGGAAATAACTAATGAATTTCATTAATCTGGTTTCTGCTGTTGAAATATCTTGTTTAGTACAATATTCTGCAAAAAATGTGTCAAATTCAGTGTAATTCAGCGACAAAATCAAAAGATATAGCCATTCGTTCAAAAAGTGTTTATCTTATCGGGTTGAAATATGTTGTTTAGGACAAGATTTTGTACAATTTATGTAAAATTCATCGCAATCCAGGTATATTTTCAAAAGATATAGCCATTCGTTCAAAAAGTGCTTATCTCACCGAGTTGAAGCGTTTTTGATTAGGAGTGGATATAACTAATGAATTTCATTAATCTGGTTTCTGTTGTTGAAATATGTTGTTTAGGACATGATTCTGCATAAAATATGTCAAATTCAGTGTAATTCAGCGACAAAATCAAAAGATATAGCCATTCGTTCAAAAAGTGTTTATCTTATCGGGTTGAAATATGTTGTTTAGGACAAGATTTTATACAATTTATGTCAAATTCAGTGTAATCCAGGTACATTTTCAAAAGATATACCCATTCGTTAAAAAAGAGCTTTTCTCACCGAGTTGAAGCGTTATTGATTAGGCGTGGAAATAACTAATGAATTTCATTAATCTGGTTTCTGCTGTTGAAATATGTTGTTTTGGACATGATTCTGCAAAAAATATGTCGAATTCAGCTTAATCCCATCACATGTTCAAAAGATATAGCCATTCGTTCAAAAATGTCTTATCTAACCGAGTTGAAGCGTTTTTGATTAGGAGTGGAAAAAACTAATGGATTTCATCAAGCTTGTTTCTGCTGTTGAAATATGTTGTATAGGACATGATTCTGCACAATATATGTCAAATTCAGTGTAATCCAGCGACAAGATCAAAAGATATAGCCATTCGTTCAAAAACTGCTTATCTCACCGAGTTGAAGCGTTTTTCAGTTGGAGTGGAAATAACTAATGAATTTCAATATGCTGGTTTTTGCTGTTGATATATGTTGTTTAGGACACAATTTTGCACAATATATGTCAAATTTAGTGTAATCACATCACAGGTTCAAAAGATACAGCCATTCGTTCAAAAAGTGCGTATCTTATCGGGTTGAAGCGTTTTTGATTAAGAGTGAAAATAACTAATGAATTTCATCAAGCTGGTTTCTGCTTTTGAAATATGTTGTTTAGGACATGATTCTGCAATATATATGTCAAATTCAGTGTAACCCAGCTACAGGATCAAAATATATAGCCATCCGTTCAGAAAGTGCTTCTCTCACCGAGTTGAAGCTTTTTTTATTAGGGATGGAAATAACTAATGAATTTCATCAAGCTGGTTTCTCCTGTTGAAATATGTTGTTTAGAAAATGATTCTGCACAATTAATGTCAAATTCAGTGTAATCCAGCTACAAGTTCAAAAGATATCGCCATTCATTAAAAAAGTGCTTATCTCACCGAGTTGAAGCGTTTTTTATTAGGGATGGAAATAACTAATGAATTTCATCAAGCTGGTTTCTCCTGTTGAAATATGTTGTTTAGAAAATGATTCTGCACAATATATGTCAACTTCAGTGTTATCCAGCTACAAGTTAAAAAGATATATCTATAAGGTCAAAAACTGCTTATCTTATCGAGTTAAATTGTTTTTGAGTTGGAGTGGAAATAACTAATGAATTTCATCAAGCTGGTTTCTGCTGTTGATATATGTTGTCTAGGACATGATTCTGCAGGATATATGTCAATTTCAGTGTAATCCCATCACATGTTAAAAACATATAGCCATTCAATCAAAAAGTCTTCATCTCACCGAGTTGAAGCGTTTTTAATTAGGAGTGAAAATAACTAATGAATTTCATCGAGCTGGTTTCTACTGTTGAAATATGTTGTTTAGGACATGATTCTGCAATATATATGTCAAATTCAGTGTAACCCAGCTACAGGATCAAAATTTATAGCCATTCGTTCAAAAAGTGCTTTTCTCACCGAGTTGAAGCGTTTTTGATTAGGAGTGGAAATAACTAATGAATTTCATCAAGCTGGTTTCTGCTGTTGAAATATGTTTTTTAGGACATAATTCTGCACAAAATATGTCAAATTCAGTGTAATCCCATCACAGGTTCAAAAGATATATCCCTTCGTTCAAAAAGTCTTCATCTCACTGAGTTGAAGCGTTTTTGATTAGGAGTGGAAAAAAAAAAAAGGATTTGATTAAGCTGGTTTCTGCTGTGGAAATATGTTGTTTCGGACATGATTCTGCACAAAATATGTCAAATTCAGTGTAATCCAGGTACAAATTCAAAAGATATAGCCATTCGTTCAAAAAGTTCTTATATCACTGACTTGAAGCGTTTTTGACTAGTAGTGGAAATAACTAATGAATTTCATTAATCTGGTTTCTGCTGTTGAAATATCTTGTTTAGTACAATATTCTGCACAAAATATGTCAAATTCAGTGTAATTCAGCGACAAAATCAAAAGATATAGCCATTCGTTCAAAAAGTGTTTATCTTATCGGGTTGAAATATGTTGTTTAGGACAAGATTTTGTACAATTTATGTAAAATTCATCGCAATCCAGGTAAATTTTCAAAAGATATAGCCATTCGTTCAAAAAGTGCTTATCTCACCGAGTTGAAGCGTTTTTGATTAGGAGTGGATATAACTAATGAATTTCATTAATCTGGTTTCTGTTGTTGAAATATGTTGTTTAGGACATGATTCTGCATAAAATATGTCAAATTCAGTGTAATTCAGCGACAAAATCAAAAGATATAGCCATTCGTTCAAAAAGTGTTTATCTTATCGGGTTGAAATATGTTGTTTAGGACAAGATTTTGTACAATTTATGTCAAATTCAGTGTAATCCAGGTACATTTTCAAAAGATATACCCATTCGTTAAAAAAGAGCTTTTCTCACCGAGTTGAAGCGTTATTGATTAGGCGTGGAAATAACTAATGAATTTCATTAATCTGGTTTCTGCTGTTGATATATGTTGTTTAGGACATGATTCTGCAAAAAATATGTCAAATTTAGCTTAATCCCATCACATGTTCAAAAGATATAGCCATTCGTTCAAAAATGTCTTATCTAACCGAGTTGAAGCGTTTTTGATTAGGAGTGGAAAAAACTAATGGATTTCATCAAGCTGGTTTCTGCTGTTGAAATATGTTGTATAGGACATGATTCTAGACAATATATGTCAAATTCAGTGTAATCCAGCGACAATATCAAAAGATATAGCCATTCGTTCAAAAACTGCTTATCTCACCGAGTTGAAGCGTTTTTTAGTTGGAGTGGAAATAACTAATGAATTTCAATATGCTGGTTTTTGCTGTTGATATATGTTGTTTAGGACACGATTTTGCACAATATATGTCAAATTTAGTGTAATCACATCACAGGTTCAAAAGATATAGCCATTCGTTCAAAAAGTGCGTATCTTATCGGGTTGAAGCGTTTTTGATTAAGAGTGAAATTAACTAATGAATTTCATCAAGCTTGTTTCTGCTTTTGAAATATGTTGTTTAGGACATGATTCTGCAATATATATGTCAAATTCAGTGAAACCCAGCTACAGGATCAAAATATATAGCCATCCGTTCAGAAAGTGCTTCTCTCACCGAGTTGAAGCTTTTTTTATTAGGGATGGAAATAACTAATGAATTTCATCAAGCTGGTTTCTCCTGTTGAAATATGTTGTTTAGAAAATGATTCTGCACAATTAATGTCAAATTCAGTGTAATCCAGCTACAAGTTCAAAAGATATCGCCATTCATTAAAAAAGTGCTTATCTCACCGAGTTGAAGCGTTTTTTATTAGGGACGGAAATGACTAATGAATTTCATCAAGCTGGTTTCTCCTGTTGAAATATGTTGTTTAGAAAATGATTCTGCACAATATATGTCAACTTCAGTGTTATCCAGCTACAAGTTAAAAAGATATATCTATAAGGTCAAAAACTGCTTATCTTATCGAGTTAAATTGTTTTTGAGTTGGAGTGGAAATAACTAATGAATTTCATCAAGCTGGTTTCTGCTGTTGATATATGTTGTCTAGGACATGATTCTGCAGGATATATGTCAATTTCAGTGTAATCCCATCACATGTTAAAAACATATAGCCATTCAATCAAAAAGTCTTCATCTCACCGAGTTGAAGCGTTTTTTATTAGGAGTGAAAATAACTAATGAATTTCATCGAGCTGCTTTCTACTCTTGAAGTATGTTGTTTAGGACATGATTCTGCAATATATATGTCAAATTCAGTGTAACCCAGCTACAGGATCAAAATATATAGCCATTCGTTCATAAAGTGCTTTTCTCAACGAGTTGAACTATTTTTGATTAGGAGTGGAAATAACTAATGGATTTCATCAAGCTGGTTTTTGCTGTTGACATATGTTGTTTGGAACATGATTTTGCACAATATATGTCAAATTCAGTGTAATCCAGCTCCAAGTTCAAATGATATATCCATTCGTTCAAAAAGTGCTTATCTCACCGAGTTGAAGCGTTTTTGATTAGGAGTGGAAATAACTAATGAATTTCATCAAGCTGGTTTCTGCTGGTGATATATGTTGTTTAGAACATGATTCTGCACAATATCTGTCAAATTCAGTGTAATCCCATGACATGTTCAAAAGATATAGCCATTCGTTCAAATGTGTTTATCTTATCGGGTTGAAGCGTTTTTGATTAAGAGTGGAAATAACTCATGAATTTCACCAAGCTGGTTTCTGCTGTTCAAATATGTTGTTCAGTACATGATTCTGCACAATATATGTCAAATTCAGTGTAATCCAGCTACAACTTCAAAAGATATAGCCATTCGTTCAAAAAGTGCTTATCTCACCGAGTTGAAGCGTTTTTGATTAGGAGTGGAAATAACTAATGAATTTTCATCAGGTTAGTTTCTACTGTTGAAATATAATGATTAGCACATTATTCTGCACAATATATGTCAACTTCAGTGTAATCCCATCACATGTTCAAAAGATATAGCCATTCGATCAAAAAGTGTATATCTTATCGGGTTGAAGCGTTTTTGATTAGGAATGGAAATAACTAATGAATTTCATCAAGCCGCTTTCTGCTGTTGAAATGTGTTGTTAAGGGCATCATTCTGCAAATATATTTCAAATTCAGTGTAATCCAGCTACAAGATCAAAAGATATAGCCATTCGTTCAAAAAGTGCTTATCTCACCGAGTTGAAGCTTTTTTGATTTGGAGTGGAAATAACTAATGAATTCCATCAAGCTGGTTTCTGCTGTTGATATATGTTGTTTAGGACATGATTCTGAACAATTTATGTCAAATTCAGTGTGATCCTATCACAGGTTCCAAAGATATAGCCATTCGTTCAAAAACTGCTTATCTCAACGAGTTAAAGCGTTTTGAATTGGAGCAGAATTAAATGATGAATTTCAATATGCTGGTTTTTGCTGTTGATATATGTTGTTTAGGACATGATTCTGCAATATATATGCCAAATTCAGTGTAATCCAGCTATAAATTCAAAAGATATAGCCATAAGGTCAAAAACTAAATATCTTACCGAGTTAAATCGCTTTTTTTTAGGAGTGGAAATAACTAATGAATTTCATCAAGCTGGTTTCTGCTGTTGAAATATGTTGTTTAGGACATGATTCAGCACAAAATATGTCAAATTCAATGTGATCCCATTACAAGATCAAAAGATATAGCCATTCCTTCAAAAAGGACTTATCTAACCGAAATGAAGCGTTTTTGAATAGGAGTGGGAATAACTAGTGAATTTAATCAAGCTGGTTTCTGCTGTTGAAATATGTTGTTTAGGACATGATTTTGCACAATACATTTCGTATTCAGTGTAATCCAGCTACAAGTTCAAAAGATATAGCCATTCGTTCAAAAAGTGCTTATCTCACCGAGTTGAAGCGTTTTTAATTAGGAGTGGAAATAACTAATGAATTTCATCAAGTTGGTTTCTACTGTTGAAATATGTTGTTTAGGACATGATTCTGCACAATATATGTCAAATTCTGTGTAATATCATCGAAGGTTCAAAAGATATAGCCATTCGTTCAAAAAGTTCTTATCTTATCGAGTTGAAGCATTTTTGGTTAGGAGAGGAAATAACTATTGAATTTCACCAAGCCTTTTTCTGCTGTTGATAGATGTTGTATAGGACATGATTATGTACAATATATGTCAAATTCAGTGTAATCCAGCGACAAGATCAAAAGATATAGCCATTCGTTCGAAAACTGCTCATCTCACCGAGTTGAAGCGTTTTTGAGTTGGAGTTGAAATAACTAATGAATTTCAATATGCTGGTTTTTGCTGTTGATATATGTTGTTTAGGACATGATTCTGCACAATATATCAAATTCAGTGTAATCCAGCTATAAGTTCAAAAGATATAGCCATAAGGTCAAAAAGTGCTTATCTCGCTGAGTTGAAGCTTTTTTTGTTTTGAGTGGAAATAACTAATGAATTTCATCAAGCTGGTTTCTGCTGGTGAGATATGTTGTTTCGGACATGATTAAGCACAATATATGTCAAATTTAGTGTAATCACATCACGGGTTCAAAAGATATAGCCATTCATTCAAAAAGTGCTTATCTTATCGGGTTGAAGCGTTTTTGATTAAGAGTGGAAATAACTAATGAATTTCACCAAGTTGGTTTTTGCTGTTCATATATTTTGTTTAGAACATGATTCTGCACAATACATGTCAAATTCTGTGTAATCCAGCTACAAGTTCAAAAGATATAGCCATAAGTTCAAAAAGTGCTTATCTTACAGAGATTAAATCTTTTTTGAGTTGGAGTGGAAATAACTAATGAATTTCATCATGCTGGTTTCTGCTGTTGATATATGTTGTTAAGGACAAGATTCTGCACAATTTATGTCAAATTCAGTGTGATCCCATCACAGGTTCAAAAGATATATCCATTCGTTCAAAAAGTCTTCATCTCACTGAGTTGAAGCGTTTTTGATTAGGAGTGGAAAAAAAAAAAGAATTTCATTAAGCTGGTTTCTGCTGTGGAAATATGTTGTTTCGGACATGATTCTGCACAAAATATGTCAAATTCAGTGTAATCCAGGTACAAATTCAAAAGATATAGCCATTCGTTCAAAAAGTTCTTATATCACTGACTTGAAGCGTTTTTGACTAGTAGTGGAAATAACTAATGAATTTCATCAAGCCGGTTTCTGCTGTTGAAATATCTTGTTTAGAACATGATTCTGCACAATATATGTCAAATTCAGTGTAACCCAGCTTCAAGATCAAAATATATAGCCATTCGTTAAAAAAGTGCTTTTCTCACCGAGTTGAAGCGTTATTGATTAGGAGTGGAAATAACTAATGAATTTCATTAATCTGGTTTCTGCTGTTGAAATATGTTGTTTAGGACAATATTCTGCACAAAATATGTCAAATTCAGTGTAATTCAGCGACAAAATCAAAAGATATAGCCATTCGTTCAAAAAGTGTTTATCTTATCGGGTTGAAATATGTTGTTTAGGACAAGATTTTGTACAATTTATGTCAAATTCAGTGTAATCCAGGTACATTTTCAAAAGATATAGCCATTCATTCAAAAACTGCTTTTCTCACCGAGTTGAAGCGTTATTGATTAGGAGTGGAAATAACTAATGAATTTAATTAATCTGGTTTCTGCTGTTGAAATATGTTTTTTAGGACATGATTTTGCTAAAATATGTCAAATTCAGCTTAAACCCATCACATGTTCAAATGATATAGCCATTCGTTCAAAAACGTCTTATCTAACCGAGTTGAAGCATTTTTGATTAGGAGTGGAAAAAACTAATGGATTTCATCAAGCTGGTTTCTGCTGTTGAAATATGTTGTATAGGACATGATTCTGCACAATATATGTCAAATTCAGTGTAATCCAGCGAAAAGATCAAAAGATATAGCCATTCGTTCAAAAACTGCTTATCTCACCGAGTTGAAGCGTTTTTTAGTTGGCGTGGAAATAACTAATGAATTTCAATATGCTGGTTTTTGCTGTTGATATATGTTGTTTAGGACATGATTTTACACAATATATGTCAAATTTAGTGTAATCACATCACAGGTTCAAAAGATATAGCCATTCGTTCAAAAAGTGCGTATCTTATCGGGTTGAAGCGTTTTTGATTAAGAGTGAAATTAACTAATGAATTTCATCAAGCTGGTTTCTGCTTTTGAAATATGTTGTTTAGGACATGATTCTGCAATATATATATCAAATTCAGTGAAACCCAGCTACAGGATCAAAATATATAGCCATTCGTTCAGAAAGTGCTTCTCTCACCGAGTTGAAGCGTTTTTTATTAGGGATGGAAATAACTAATGGATTTCATCAAGCTGGTTTCTCCTGTTGAAATATGTTGTTTTGAAAATGATTCTGCACAATTAATGTCAAATTCAGTGTAATCCAGCTACAAGTTCAAAAGATATCGCCATTCGTTAAAAAAGTGCTTATCTCACCGAGTTGAAGCGTTTTTTATTAGGGATGGAAATAACTAATGAATTTCATCAAGCTGGTTTCTCCTGTTGAAATATGTTGTTTAGAAAATGATTCTGCACAATATATGTCAACTTCAGTGTTATCCAGCTACAAGTTAAAAAGATATATCTATAAGGTCAAAAACTGCTTATCTTATCGAGTTAAATTGTTTTTGAGTTGGAGTGGAAATAACTAATGAATTTCATCAAGCTGGTTTCTGCTGTTGATATATGTTGTCTAGGACATGATTCTGCACGATATATGTCAATTTCAGTGTAATCCCATCACATGTTAAAAACATATAGCCATTCATTCAAAAAGTCTTCATCTCACCGAGTTGAAGCGTATTTGATTAGGAGTGAAAATAACTAATGAATTTCATCGAGCTGGTTTCTACTGTTGAAATATGTTGTTTAGGACATGATTCTGCAATATATATGTCAAATTCAGTGTAACCCAGCTACAGGATCAAAATTTATAGCCATTCGTTCAAAAAGTGCTTTTCTCACCGAGTTGAAGCGTTTTTGATTAGGAGTGGAAATAACTAATGAATTTCATCAAGCTTGTTTCTGCCGTTGAAATATCTTGTTTAGGACATGATTCTGCACAGTATATGTCAAATTCAGTGGGATCCCATGACAGGTTAAAAAGATATAGCCCTTGGTTCAAAAAGGACTTATCTCACCGAGTTGAAGCGTTTTTGATTAGGATTGGAAACAACTAATGGATTTCAACAAACTGGTTTCTGCTGTTGAAATATGTTGTATAGGACATGATTTTGCACTAAATATTTCAAATTCAGTGTAATCCAGCGACAAGATCAAAAGATATAGCCATTCGTGCAAAAAGCGCTTATCTCACTGAGTTGAAGCGTTTTTGATTTGGAGTGGAAATAACTAATGAATTCCATCAAGCTGGTTTCTGCTGTTGATATATGTTGTTTAGGACATGATTCTGAACAATATATATGTCAAATTCAGTGTAACCCAGCTACAGGATCAAAATATATAGCCATTCGTTCATGAAGTGCTTTTCTCACCGAGTTGAACTATTTTTGATTAGGAGTGGAAATAACTAATGCATTTCATCAAGCTGGTTTTTGCTGTTGACATATGTTGTTTGGAACATGATTTTGCACAATATATGTCAAATTCAGTGTGATCCCATCACAGGTTCAAAAGATATATCCATTCGTTCAAAAAGTCTTCATCTCACTGAGTTGAAGCGTTTTTGATTAGGAGTGGAAATAACTAATGAATTTAAATATGCTGGTTTTTGCTGTTGATATATGTTGTTTAGGACATGATTGTGCACAATATATGTCAATATCAGTATAATCCAGCGACAAGATCAAAAGATATAGCCATTCGTTCAAAAACTGCTTATCTCACCGAGTTGAAGCGTTTTTGAGTTGGAGTGGAAATAACTAATGAATTTCAATATGCTGGTTTTGTGCTGTTGATATATGTTGTTTAGGACATGATTCTACACAATATATGTCAAATTCAGTGTAATCCCATTACAGGTTAAAAACATATCGCCATTCGTTCAAAAAGTCTTCATCTCACCCAGTTGAAGCGTTTTTGATTAGGAGTGAAAATAACTAATGAATTTCATCAAGCTGTTTTCTACTGTTGAAATATGTTGTTTAGGACATGATTCTGCAATATATATTTCAAATTCAGTGTAACCCAGCCACAGGATCAAAATATATAGCCATTCGTTCATAAAGTGCTTTTCTCACCGAGTTGAACTATTTTTGATTAGGAGTGGAAATAACTAATGGATTTCATCAAGCTGGTTTTTGCTGTTGACATATGTTGTTTGGAACATGATTTTGCACAATATATGTCAAATTCAGTGTAATCCAGCTCCAAGTTCAAAAGATATAGCCATTCGTTCAAAAAGTGCTTATCTCACCGAGTTGAAGCGTTTTTTATTAGGAGTGGACATAACTAATGAATTTCATCAAGCTGGTTTCTGCTGGTGATATATGTTGTTTAGAACATGATTCTGCACAATATATGTCAAATTCAGTGTAATCCCATCACATGTTCAAAAGATATAGCCATTCGTTCAAAAAGTGTTTATCTTATCGGGTTGAAGCGTTTTTGATCAAGAGTGGAAATAACTAATGAATTTCACCAAGCTGGTTTCTGGTGTTCAAATATGTTGTTCAGTACATGATTCTGCACAATATATGTCAAATTCAGTGTAATCCAGCCACAAGTTCAAAAAATATAGCCATTCGTTCAGAAAGTCCTTCTCTCACCGAGTTGAAGCGTTTTTGATTAGGAGTGGAAATAACTAATGGATTTCATCAAGCTGGTTTTTGACGTTGAAATATGTTGTTTAGAACATGATTCTGCACAATTAATGTCAAATTCAGTGTAATCCAGCTACAACTTCAAAAGATATAGCCATTCGTTCAAAAAGTGCTTATCTCAGCGAGTGGAAGCGTTTTTGATTAGGAGTGGAAATAACTAATGAATTTCATCAAGCCGCTTTCTGCTGTTGAAATGTGTTGTTTAGGACATAATTCTGCAAATATATTTCAAATTCAGTGTAATACAGCTACAAGATCAAAAGATATAGCCATTCGTTCAAAAAGTGCTTATCTCACCGAGTTGAAGCTTTTTTGATTTGGAGTGGAAATAACTAATGAATTCCATCAAGCTGGTTTCTGCTGTTGATATATGTTGTTTAGGACATGATTCTGAACAATATATGTCAAATTCAGTGTGATCCTATCACTGGTTCAAAAGATATAGCCATTCGTTCAAAAACTGCTTATCTCACCGAATTGAAGCGTTTTTGAGTTGGAGTGGAAATAACTAATGAATTTCAATATGCTGGTTTTTCCTGTTGATATATGTTGTTTAGGACATGATTCTGCACAATATATGTCAAATTCAGTGTAATCCAGCGACAAGATCAAAAGATATAGCCATTCGTTCAAAAACTGCTTATTTCAACGAGTTGAAGCGTTTTGAGTTGGAGTGGAATTAAATGATGAATTTCATCAAGCTGGTTTCTGCTGGATATATGTTGTTTAGAACATGATTCTGTACAATATATGTCCAATTCAGTGTAATCCCATCACAGGTTCAAAAGATAAAGCCATATAGTTCAAAAAGTGTTTATCTTATCGGGTTGAAGTGTTTTTGATTAAGAGTGGAAATAACTAATGAATTTCACCAAGCTGGTTTCTGCTGTTCAAATATGTTGTTCAGTACATGATTCTGCACAATATATGTCAAATTCATTGTAATCCCATCGAAGGTTCAAAAGATATAGCCATTCGTTCAAAAAGTTCTTATCTCATCGAGTTGAAGCGTTTTTGATTAAGAGAGGAAATAACTATTGAATTTCACCAAGCCTTTTTCTGCTGTTGATAGATGTTGTATAGGACATGATTCTGTACAATATATGTCAAATTCAGTGTAATCCAGCGACATGATCAAAAGATATAGCCATTGGTTCGAAAACTGCTCATCTCACCGAGTTGAAGCGTTTTTGAGTTGGAGTTGAAATAACTAATGAATTTCAATATGCTGTTTTTTGCTGTTGATATATGTTGTTTAGGACATGATTCTGCACAATATATCAAATTCAGTGTAATCCAGCTATAAGTTCAAAAGATATAGCCATAGGGTCAAAAAGTACTTATCTCGCTGAGTTGAACCTTTTTTTGTTTTTGAGTGGAAATGACTAATGAATTTCATCAAGCTGGTTTCTGCTGGTGAGATAAGTTGTTTAGGACATGATTCTGCACAATATATGTCAAATTCAGTGTAATCCACCTACAAGTTCAAAAGATATAGCCATAAGGTCAAAGAGTGCTTATCTAAACGAGGTTAAATCTTTTTTGAGTTGGAATGGAAATAACTAATGAATTTCATCATTCTGGTTTCTGCTGTTTATATATGTTGTTTCGGACATGATTAAGCACAATATATGTCAAATTTAGTGTAATCACATCACGGGTTCAAAAGATATAGCCATTCATTCAAAAAGTGCTTATCTTATCGGGTTGAAGCGTTTTTGATTAAGAGTGGAAATAACTAATGAATTTCACCAAGTTGGTTTTTGCTGTTGATATATGTTGTTTAGAACATGATTCTGCACAATACATGTCAAATTCTGTGTAATCCAGCTACAAGTTCAAAAGATATAGCCATAAGGTCAAAAAGTGCTTATCTTACAGATGTTAAATCTTTTTTGAGTTGGAGTGGAAATAACTAATCAATTTCATCATGCTGGTTTCTGCTGTTGATATATGTTGTTTAGGACAAGATTCTGCACAATATATGTCCAATTCAGTGTGATCCCATCACAGGTTCAAAAGATATATCCATTCGTTCAAAAAGTCTTCATCTCACTGAGTTGAAGCGTTTTTGATTAGGAGTGGAAAAAAAAAAAAGGATTTCATTAAGCTGGTTTCTGCTGTGGAAATATGTTGTTTCGGACATGATTCTGCACAAAATATGTCAAATTCAGTGTAATCCAGGTACAAATTCAAAAGATATAGCCATTCGTTCAAAAAGTTCTTATATCACTGACTTGAAGCGTTTTTGACTAGTAGTGGAAATAACTAATGAATTTCATTAATCTGGTTTCTGCTGTTGAAATATCTTGTTTAGTACAATATTCTGCAAAAAATGTGTCAAATTCAGTGTAATTCAGCGACAAAATCAAAAGATATAGCCATTCGTTCAAAAAGTGTTTATCTTATCGGGTTGAAATATGTTGTTTAGGACAAGATTTTGTACAATTTATGTAAAATTCATCGCAATCCATGTAAATTTTCAAAAGATATAGCCATTCGTTCAAAAAGTGCTTATCTCACCGAGTTGAAGCGTTTTTGATTAGGAGTGGATATAACTAATGAATTTCATTAATCTGGTTTCTGTTGTTGAAATATGTTGTTTAGGACATGATTCTGCATAAAATATGTCAAATTCAGTGTAATTCAGCGACAAAATCAAAAGATATAGCCATTCGTTCAAAAAGTGTTTATCTTATCGGGTTGAAATATGTTGTTTAGGACAAGATTTTGTACAATTTATGTCAAATTCAGTGTAATCCAGGTACATTTTCAAAAGATATACCCATTCGTTAAAAAAGAGCTTTTCTCACCGAGTTGAAGCGTTATTGATTAGGCGTGGAAATAACTAATGAATTTCATTAATCTGGTTTCTGTTGTTGAAATATGTTGTTTAGGACATGATTCTGCATAAAATATGTCAAATTCAGTGTAATTCAGCGACAAAATCAAAAGATATAGCCATTCGTTCAAAAAGTGTTTATCTTATCGGGTTGAAATATGTTGTTTAGGACAAGATTTTGTACAATTTATGTCAAATTCAGTGTAATCCAGGTACATTTTCAAAAGATATACCCATTCGTTAAAAAAGAGCTTTTCTCACCGAGTTGAAGCGTTATTGATTAGGCGTGGAAATAACTAATGAATTTCATTAATCTGGTTTCTGCTGTTGAAATATGTTGTTTTGGACATGATTCTGCAAAAAATATGTCAAATTCAGCTTAATCCCATCACATGTTCAAAAGATATAGCCATTCGTTCAAAAATGTCTTATCTAACCGAGTTGAAGCGTTTTTGATTAGGAGTGGAAAAAACTAATGGATTTCATCAAGCTGGTTTCTGCTGTTGAAATATGTTGTATAGGACATGATTCTGCACAATATATGTCAAATTCAGTGTAATCCAGCGACAATATCAAAAGATATAGCCATTCGTTCAAAAACTGCTTATCTCACCGAGTTGAAGCGTTTTTTAGTTGGAGTGGAAATAACGAATGAATTTCAATATGCTTGTTTTTGCTGTTGATATATGTTGTTTAGGACACAATTTTGCACAATATATGTCAAATTTAGTGTAATCACATCACAGGTTCAAAAGATACAGCCATTCGTTCAAAAAATGCGTATCTTATCGGGTTGAAGCGTTTTTGATTAAGAGTGAAAATAACTAATGAATTTCATCAAGCTGGTTTCTGCTTTTGAAATATGTTGTTTAGGACATGATTCTGCAATATATATGTCAAATTCAGTGTAACCCAGCTACAAGATCAAAATATATAGCCATTCCTTCATAAAGTGCTTTTCTCACCGAGTTGAACTATTTTTGATTAGGAGTGGAAATAACTAATGGATTTCATCAAGCTGGTTTTCGCTGTTGACATATGTTGTTTGGAACATGATTTTGCACAATATATGTCAAATTCAGTGTAATCCCATTACATGTTCAAAAGATATAGCCATTCGTTCAAAAAGTGTTTATCTTATCGGGTTGAAGCGTTTTTGATTAAGAGTGGAAATAACTAATGAATTTTACCAAGCTGGTTTCTGCTGTTCAAATATGTTGTTCAGTACATGATTCTGCACAATATATGTCAAATTCAGTGTAATCCAGCCACAAGTTCAAAAAATTTAGCCATTCGTTCAGAAAGTCCTTCTCTCACCGAGTTGAAGCGTTTTTGATTAGGAGTGGAAATAAATAATGGATTTCATCAAGCTGGTTTTTGACGTTGAAATATGTTGTTTAGAACATGATTCTGCACAATTAATTTCAAATTCAGTGTAACCCAACTTCAACTTCAAAAGATATAGCCATATAGCCATACGTTCAAAAACTGCTTATCTCACCGAATTGAAGCGTTTTCGAGTTGGAGTGGAAATAACTAATGAATTTCAATATGCTGGTTTTTGCTGTTGATATATGTTGTTTAGGACATGATTCTGCAATATATATGTCAAATTCAGTGTAATCCATCTATAAATTCAAAAGATATAGCCATAAGGTCAAAAAGTAATTATCTTACCGAGTTAGATCGCTTTTGTTTAGGAGTTGAAATAACTAATGAATTTCATCAAGCTGGTTTCTGCTGTTGAAATATGTTGTTTAGGACATGATTCAGCACAAAATATGTCAAATTCAGTGTGATCCCATTACAAGATATAGCCATTCCTTCAAAAATTACTTATCTCACCGAAATGAAGCGTTTTTGAATAGGAGTGGGAATAACTAGTGAATTTCATCAAGCTTGTTTTTGCTGTTGAAATATGTTGTTTAGAACATGATTCTGCACAATACATTTCGTATTCAGTGTAATCCAGCTACAAGTTCAAAAGATATAGCCATTCGTTCAAAAAGTGCTTATCTCACTGATTTGAAACGTTTTTGATTTTGAGTGGAAATGACTCATGAATTTCATCAAGCTGGTTTCTGTTGTTGAAATATGTTGTTTAGGACATGATTCTGCACAATATATGTCAAATTCAGTGTAATCCAGCCACAAGTTCAAAAGATATAGCCATAAGGTCAAAAACTGCTTATCTTATCGAGTTAAATCGTTATTGAGTTGGACTGGAAATAACTCATGAATTTCATCAAGCTGGTTTCTGATGGTGATATATGTTGTTTAGAACATGATTCTGCACAATATATGTCAAATTCAGTGTAATCACAACACATGTTCAAAAGATATAGCCATTCGTTCAAAAAGTGATTACCTAATTGTGTTGAAGCGTTTTTGATTAAGAGTGGAAATAACTAATGAATTTCAACGAGCTGGTTTCTGCTTTTCAAATATGTTGTTTAGTACATGATTCTGCACAATATATGTCAAATTCAGAGTAATCCAGCTACAAGTTCAAAAGATATAGCCATTCGTTCAAAAAGTGCTTCCCTCACCGAGTTGAAGCGTTTTTGATTAGGAGTGGAAATAACTAATGGATTTCATCAAGCTGGTTACTGCCGTTGAAATATGTTTTAAAAAAAATGATTCTGCACAATTAATGTCAAATTCAGTTTAATCCTGCTACAAGTTCAAAAGATATAGCCATTTGTTCAAAAAGTGCTTATCTCACCGAATTTAAGTGTTTTTGATTAGGAGTGGAAATAACTAATGAATTTCACCAAACTGGTTTCTGCTGTTGAAATATGTTGTTTAGGACATGATTTTGCACAAAATATGTCAAATTCAGTTTAATCCTCCGACAAGATCAAAAAATATAGCCATTCGTGCAAAAACTGCTTATATCACCGAGTTGAAGCGTTTTTGAGTTGTAGTGGAAATAACTGATGAATTTCGAAATGCTGGTTTTTGCTATTGATATATGTTGTTTGGGACATGATTCTTCACAATGTATGTCAAATTCAGTGTAATCCAGCTATAAGTTCAAAAGATATAGCCATAAGGTCAAAAAGTTCTTTTTCTCACTGAGTTGAAGCGTTTTTGAGATTTAGTGGAAATGACTAATGAATTTCATCAAGCTGGTTTCTGCTGTTGAAATATGTTGTTTAGGACATGATTCTGCACAATATATGTCAAATTCAGTGTAATCCCATCACAAGATCAAAAGATATAGCCTTAAGGTCAAAAAGTACTTATCTTATCGAGTTAAATCGTTTTTGAGTTGGAGTGGAAATAACTAATTAATTTCATCATGCTGGTTTCTGCTGTTTATATATGTTGTTTAGGACATGATTCTGCACAATATATGTCAAATTCAGTGTAATCCCATCACAGGTTCAAAAGATATAGCCATAAGGTCAAAAAGTGCTTATCTCACCGAGTTGAAGCGTTTTTGATTAAGAGAGGAAATAACTATTAAATTTCACCAAGCCTTTTTCTGCTGTTGATAGATGTTGTATAGGACATGATTCTGCACAATATATGTCAACTTCAGTGTAATCCAGCTATAAATTCAAAAGATTTAGCCATAAGGTCAAAAAGTGCTTATCTCACTGAGTTGAAGCGTTTTTGATTTTGAGTGGTAATGACTAATGAATTTCATCAAGCTGGTTTCTACGGTTGAAATTTGTTGTTTAGGACATGATTCTGCACAATTAATGTCAAATTCAGTGTAATCCAGCTACAAGTTCAAAAGATATAGCCATAAGGTCAAAAAGTGCTTATCTCACCGAGTTGAAGCGTTTTTGAGTTGGAGTGGAAATAACTCATGAATTTCATCAAGCTGGTTTCTGATGGTGATATATGTTGTTTAGAACATGATTCTGCACAATATATGTCAAATTCAGTGTAATCACAACACATGTTCAAAAGATATAGCCATTCGTTCAAAAAGTGATTACCTAATTGTGTTGAAGCGTTTTTGATTAAGAGTGGAAATAACTAATGAATTTCAACGAGCTGGTTTCTGCTTTTCAAATATGTTGTTTAGTATATGATTCTGCACAATATATGTCAAATTCAGAGTAATCCAGCTACAAGTTCAAAAGATATAGCCATTCGTTCAAAAAGTGCTTCCCTCACCGAGTTGAAGCGTTTTTGATTAGGAGTGGAAATAACTAATGGATTTCATCAAGCTGGTTACTGCCGTTGAAATATGTTTTATAGAAAATGATTCTGCACAATTAATGTCAAATTCAGTTTAATCCTGCTACAAGTTCAAAAGATATAGCCATTTGTTCAAAAAGTGCTTATCTCACCGAATTTAAGTGTTTTTGATTAGGAGTGGAAATAACTAATGAATTTCACCAAACTGGTTTCTGCTGTTGAAATATGTTGTTTAGGACATGATTTTGCACAAAATATGTCAAATTCAGTTTAATCCTCCGACAAGATCAAAAAATATAGCCATTCCTGCAAAAACTGCTTATATCACCGAGTTGAAGCGTTTTTGAGTTGTAGTGGAAATAACTGATGAATTTCAAAATGCTGGTTTTTGCTATTGATATATATTGTTTGGGACATGATTCTTCACAATGTATGTCAAATTCAGTGTAATCCAGCTATAAGTTCAAAAGATATAGCCATAAGTTCAAAAAGTTCTTTTTCTCACTGAGTTGAAGCATTTTTGAGATTTAGTGGAAATGACTAATGAATTTCATCAAGCTGGTTTCTGCTGTTGAAATATGTTGTTTAGGACATGATTCTGCACAATATATGTCAAATTCAGTGTAATCCCATCACAAGATCAAAAGATATAGCCTTAAGGTCATAAAGTACTTATCTTATCGAGTTAAATCGTTTTTGAGTTGGAGTGGAAATAACTAATTAATTTCATCATGCTGGTTTCTGCTGTTTATATATGTTGTTTAGGACATGATTCTGCACAATATATGTCAAATTCAGTGTAATCCCATCACAGGTTCAAAAGATATAGCCATAAGGTCAAAAAGTGCTTATCTCACCGAGTTGAAGCGTTTTTGATTAAGAGAGGAAATAACTATTAAATTTCACAAAGCCTTTTTCTGCTGTTGATAGATGTTGTATAGGATATGATTCTGCACAATATATGTCAACTTCAGTGTAATCCAGCTATAAATTCAAAAGATTTAGCCATAAGGTCAAAAAGTGCTTATCTCACTGAGTTGAAGCGTTTTTGATTTTGAGTGGTAATGACTAATGAATTTCATCAAGCTGGTTTCTACGGTTGAAATTTGTTGTTTAGGACATGATTCTGCACAATTAATGTCAAATTCAGTGTAATCCAGCTACAAGTTCAAAAGATATAGCCATAAGGTCAAAAAGTGCTTATCTCACCGAGTTGAAGCGTTTTTGAGTTGGAGTGGAAATAACTCATGAATTTCATCAAGCTGGTTTCTGATGGTGATATATGTTGTTTAGAACATGATTCTGCACAATATATGTCAAATTCAGTGTAATCACAACACATGTTCAAAAGATATAGCCATTCGTTCAAAAAGTGATTACCTAATTGTGTTGAAGCGTTTTTGATTAAGAGTGGAAATAACTAATGAATTTCAACGAGCTGGTTTCTGCTTTTCAAATATGTTGTTTAGTATATGATTCTGCACAATATATGTCAAATTCAGAGTAATCCAGCTACAAGTTCAAAAGATATAGCCATTCGTTCAAAAAGTGCTTCCCTCACCGAGTTGAAGCGTTTTTGATTAGGAGTGGAAATAACTAATGGATTTCATCAAGCTGGTTACTGCCGTTGAAATATGTTTTATAGAAAATGATTCTGCACAATTAATGTCAAATTCAGTTTAATCCTGCTACAAGTTCAAAAGATATAGCCATTTGTTCAAAAAGTGCTTATCTCACCGAATTTAAGTGTTTTTGATTAGGAGTGGAAATAACTAATGAATTTCACCAAACTGGTTTCTGCTGTTGAAATATGTTGTTTAGGACATGATTTTGCACAAAATATGTCAAATTCAGTTTAATCCTCCGACAAGATCAAAAAATATAGCCATTCGTGCAAAAACTGCTTATATCACCGAGTTGAAGCGTTTTTGAGTTGTAGTGGAAATAACTGATGAATTTCAAAATGCTGGTTTTTGCTATTGATATATATTGTTTGGGACATGATTCTTCACAATGTATGTCAAATTCAGTGTAATCCAGCTATAAGTTCAAAAGATATAGCCATAAGTTCAAAAAGTTCTTTTTCTCACTGAGTTGAAGCGTTTTTGAGATTTAGTGGAAATGACTAATGAATTTCATCAAGCTGGTTTCTGCTGTTGAAATATGTTGTTTAGGACATGATTCTGCACAATATATGTCAAATTCAGTGTAATCCCATCACAAGATCAAAAGATATAGCCTTAAGGTCAAAAAGTACTTATCTTATCGAGTTAAATCGTTTTTGAGTTGGAGTGGAAATAACTAATTAATTTTATCATGCTGGTTTCTGCTGTTTATATATGTTGTTTAGGACATGATTCTGCACAATATATGTCAAATTCAGTGTAATCCCATCACAGGTTCAAAAGATATAGCCATAAGGTCAAAAAGTGCTTATCTCACCGAGTTGAAGCGTTTTTGATTAAGAGAGGAAATAACTATTAAATTTCACCAAGCCTTTTTCTGCTGTTGATAGATGTTGTATAGGACATGATTCTGCACAATATATGTCAACTTCAGTGTAATCCAGCTATAAATTCAAAAGATTTAGCCATAAGGTCAAAAAGTGCTTATCTCACTGAGTTGAAGCGTTTTTGATTTTGAGTGGTAATGACTAATGAATTTCATCAAGCTGGTTTCTACTGTTGAAATTTGTTGTTTAGGACATGATTCTGCACAATTAATGTCAAATTCAGTGTAATCCAGCTACAAGTTCAAAAGATATAGCCATAAGGTCAAAAAGTGCTTATCTCACCGAGTTAAATCGTTTTTGAGTTGGAGTGGAAATAACTCATGAATTTCATCAAGCTGGTTTCTGATGGTGATATATGTTGTTTAGAACATGATTCTGCACAATATATGTCAAATTCAGTGTAATCACAACACATGTTCAAAAGATATAGCCATTCGTTCAAAAAGTGATTACTTAATTCTTTTGAAGCGTTTTTGATTAAGAGTGGAAATAACTAATGAATTTCAACGAGCTGGTTTCTGCTTTTCAAATATGTTGTTTAGTATATGATTCTGCACAATATATGTCAAATTCAGAGTAATCCAGCTACAAGTTCAAAAGATATAGCCATTCGTTCAAAAAGTGCTTCCCTCACCGAGTTGAAGCGTTTTTGATTAGGAGTGGAAATAACTAATGGATTTCATCAAGCTGGTTACTGCCGTTGAAATATGTTGTTTAGGACATGATTTTGCACAAAATATGTCAAATTCAGTGTAATCCAGCGACAAGATCAAAAGACATAGCCATTCCTGAAAAAAGTGCTTATCTCACCGATTTGAAGCGTTTTTGATTAGGAGTGGAAATAACTCATGAATTTCATCATGCTGGTTTCTGCTGTTGAAATATGTTGTTTAGGACTTGATTCTGCACAATATATGTCAAATTCAGTGTAATCCCATCACTGGTTCAAAACATGTAGCCATTCGTTCAAAAAGTGCTTATCACACCTAGTTGAAGCGTTTTTGATTAAGAGAGGAAATAACTATTGAAATTCACCAAGCTGGTTTCTGCTGTTGATAGATGTTGTATTGAACATGATTATGTCCAATATATGTCAAATTCAGTGTAATACAGCGACAAGATCAAAAGATATAGCCATTCGTGCAAAATCTGCTTATCTCAAAGAGTTGAAGTGTTTTTTAATTGGAGTGGAAATAACTAATGAATTTCAATATGCTGGTTTTTGCTGTTGATATATGTTGTTTAGGACATGATTCTGCACAATATATGTCAAATTCAGTGTAATCCAGCCATAAGTTAAAAAGATATAGCCATAAGGTCAAAAAGTTCCTATCTCACTGATTTGAAGCGTTTTTGATTTTGAGAGGAACTGACTAATGAATTTCATCAAGCTGGTTTCTGCTGTTGAAATATGTTGTTTAGGACATGATTCTGCACAATATATGTCAAATTCAGTGTAATCCAGCTACAAGTTCAAAAGATATAGCCATAAGGTCAAAAACTGCTTATCTTATCGAGTTAAATCGTTTTTGAGTTGGACTGGAAATAACTCATGAATTTCATCAAGCTGGTTTCTGCTGGATATATGTTGTTTAGGACATGATTCTGCACAATATATGTCAAATTCTGTGTAATCCCATCACAGGTTCAAAAGATATAGCCATTCGTTCAAAAAGTGCTTATCTTATCGGGTTGAAGCGTTTTTGATTAAGAGTGGAAATGACTAATGAATTTCACTAACCTGGTTTCTGCTGTTGATATACGTTGTTTAGGACATGATTCTGCACAATATATGTCAAATTCAGTGTAATCCCATCACAGGTTCAAAAGATATAGCCATAAGGTCAAAAAGTGCTTATCTCACCGAGTTGAAGCGTTTTTGATTAAGAGAGGAAATAACTATTAAATTTCACCAAGCCTTTTTCTGCTGTTGATAGATGTTGTATAGGACATGATTCTGCACAATATATGTCAACTTCAGTGTAATCCAGCTATAAATTCAAAAGATTTAGCCATAAGGTCAAAAAGTGCTTATCTCACTGAGTTGAAGCGTTTTTGATTTTGAGTGGTAATGACTAATGAATTTCATCAAGCTGGTTTCTACTGTTGAAATTTGTTGTTTAGGACATGATTCTGCACAATTAATGTCAAATTCAGTGTAATCCAGCTACAAGATCAAAAGATATAGCCATTCGTTCAAAAACTGCTTATCTCCCCGAGTTGAAGCGTTTTTGAGTTGGAGTGCAAATTACTAATGAATTTAAATATGCTGGTTTTTGCTGTTGATATATGTTTTTTAGGACATGATTCTGCACAATATATGTCAAATTCAGTGTAATCCCATCACAGGTTCAAAAGATATAGCCATAAGGTCAAAAAGTGCTTATCTCACTGAGTTGAAGCGTTTTTGATTTTGAGTGGAAATGACTAATGAATTTCATCAAGCTGATTTCTGCTGTTGAAATTTGTTGTTTAGGACATGATTTTGCACAAAATATGTCAAATTCAGTGTAATCCAGCGACAAGATCAAAAGATATAGCCATTTGTTCAAAAAGTGCTTATCTCACCGATTTGAAGCGTTTTTGATTAGGAGTGGAAATAACTCATGAATTTCATCATGCTGATTTCTGCTGTTGAAATATGTTGTTTAGGGCTTGATTTTGCACAATATATGTCAAATTCAGTGTAATCCCATCAGCGGTTCAAAAGATGTAGCCATTCGTTCAAAAAGTGCTTATCACACCGAGTTGAAGCATTTTTGATTAAGAGTGGAAATAACTATTGAAATTCACCAAGCTGGTTTCTGCTGTTGATATACGTTGTTTACGACATGATTCTGCACAATATATGTCAAATTCAGTGTATCCAGCTACAAGTTCAAAAGATATAGCCATAAGGTCAAAAACTGCTTATGTTATCGAGTTAAAACGTTTTTGAGGTGGAGTGGAAATAACCAATGAATTTCATCATGCTGGTTTCTACTGTTGAAATATGTTGTTTAGGACATGATTCTGCACAATATATGTCAAATTCAGTATAACCCAGCTACAAGTTCAAAATATATAGCCATAAGGTTAAAAAGTGCTTATCTTCCCGAGGTTAAATCTTTTTTGAGTTGGAGTGGAAATAACTAATGAATTTCATCATGCTGGTTTCTGCTGTTGATATATGTTGTTTAGGACATGATTCTGCACAATATATGTCAAATTCAGTGTCATCCAGGTACAAGTTCAAAAGATATAGCCATTTGTTCAAAAAGTGCTTCTCTCACCTAGTTGAAGCGTTTTTGATTAGGAGTGGAAATAACTAATGGATTTCATTAAGCTGGTTTTTGCCGTTGAATTATGTTGTTTAGAACATGATTTTGAACACAATATGTCAAATTCAGTGTAATCCAGCGACAAGTTTAAAAGATATAGCCATTCGTGCAAAAACTGCTTATCTCACCGAGTTGAAGCGTTTTTGATTAGGAGTGGAAATAACTAATGGATTTCATCAAGTCGGTTTCTACTCTTGAAATATGTTGTTTAGAACATGATTCTGCACAATATATGTCAAATTCAGTGTAATCCAGCTACAAGTCAAAAGATATAGCGATTCGTTCAAAAAGTGCTTGTCTCACCGAGTTGAAGGGTTTTTGAGTTGGAGTGGAAATAACTAATGAATTTCAATATGCTGGTTTTTGTTGTTGATATATGTTGTTTAGAACATGATTCTGCACAATTAATATCAAATTCAGTGTAATTCAGCGACAAAATCAAAAGATATAGCCATTCGTTCAAAAAGTGTTTATCTTATCGGGTTGAAATATGTTGTTTAAGACAAGATTTTGTACAATTTATGTCAAATTCAGTGTAATCCAGGTACATTTTCAAAAGATATAGCCATTCGTTAAAAAAGTGCTTATCTCACCGAGTTGAAATGTTTTTGTGTAGGAGTGGAAATAACTAATGAATTTCAATAATCTGGTTTCTGCTGTTGAAATATGTGTTTAGGACATGATTCTGCACAAAATATGTCAAATTCACTGTAATTCAGCGACAAGATCAAATGATATAGCCATTCGTTCAAAAAGTGTTTATCTTATCGGGTTGAAGCGTTTTTGATTAGGAGTGGAAATAACTAATGAATATCATCAAGTTGGTTTCTACTGTTAAATATGTTGTTTAGGACATGATTCTGCACAATATATGTCAAATTCAGCGTAATCCCATCTTATGTTCAAAAGATATATCCATTCGTCCTAAAACTGCTTATCTCACCGAGTTGAAGCGTTTTTGAGTTGCAGTGGAAATAACTTATGAATTTCAATATGCTGGTTTTTGCTGTTGATATATGTTGTTAAGGACATGATTTTGCACAATATATGTCAAATTTAGTGTAATCACATCACAGTTTCAAAAGATATAGCCATTCGTTCAAAAAGTGCATATCTTATCGCGTTGAAGCGTTTTTGATTAAGAGTGGAAATAACTAATGAATTTCACCAATTTGGTTTTTGCTGTTGATATATGTTGATAAGGACATGATTCTGCACAATATATGTCAAATTCATGTTAATCCAGCCACAAGTTCAAAAGATGTATCCATAAGGTCAAAAACTGCTTTTCTCACCGAATTGAAGCGTTTTTGATCAGGAGTGGAAATAACTAATGGATTTCGTCATTCTGGTTTCTGCTGTTGAAATCTGTTGTTTAGGACAATATTCTGCACAAAATATGTCAAATTCAGTGTAATTCAGCGACAAAATCAAAAGATATAGCCATTCGTTCAAAAAGTGTTTATCTTATCGGGTTGAAATATGTTGTTTAGGACAAGATTTTGTACAATTTATGTAAAATTCAGTGCAATCCAGGTACATTTTCAAAAGATATAGCCATTCGTTAAAAAAGTGCTTATCTCACCGAGTTGAAGCGTTTTTGGTCAGGAGTGGAAATAACTAATGAATTTCATTAATCTGGTTTCTGTTGTTGAAATATGTTGTTTAGGACATGATTCTGCAAAAAATATGTCAAATTCAGTGTAATCCAGCGACAAGATCAAAAGATATAGCCATTCGTGCAAAAAGTGCTTATCTCACGGAGTTGAAGCGTTTTTGATTTGGAGTGGAAATAACTAATGAATTCCATCAAGCTGGTTTCTGCTGTTAATATATGTTGTTTAGGACATGATTCTGAACAATATATGTCAAATTCAGTGTGATCCCATCACATGTTCAAAAGATATAGCCATTCGTTCAAAAACTGCTTATGTCACCGAGTTGAGGCGTTTTTGAGTTGGAGTGGAAATAACTAATGAATTTCAATATGCTGGTTTTTGCTGTTGATATATGTTGTTTAGGACATGATTCTGCACAATATATGTCAATATCAGTATAATCCAGCGACAAGATCAAAAGATATAGCCATAAGGTCAAAAAGTACTTATCTTACCGAGTTAAATCGTTTTTGATTAGGAGTGGAAATAACTATTGAATTTCATCAAGCTGGTGTCTGCTGGTGATATATGTTGTATAGGACATGATTCTGCACAATATATGTTAAATTCAGTGTAATCCCATCACATGTTCAAAAGATATAGCCATTCGTTCAAAAAGTGTTTATCTTATCGGATTGAAGCGTTTTTGATTAAGAGTGGAAATAACTCATGAATTTCATCAAGCTGGTTTCTGCTGTTCAAATATGATGTTCAGTACATGATTCTGCACAATTAATGTCAAATTCAGTGTAATCCAGCCGCAAGTTCAAAAGATATAGCCATTCGTTAAAAAAGTGCTTATCTCATCGAGTTAAATTGTTTTTGAGTTGGAGTGGAAATAACTGATGAATTTCATCAAGCTGGTTTCTGCTGTTGATATATGTTGTCTTGGACATGATTCTGCACGATATATGTCAATTTCAGTGTAATCCCATCACAGGTTAAAAACATATAGCCATTCTTTCAAAAAGTCTTCATCTCACCGAGTCGAAGCGTTTTTGATTAGGAGTGAAAATAACAAATGAATTTCATCAAGCTGGTTTTTATTGTTGGAATATGTTGTTTAGGACATGATTCTGCAATATATATGTCAAATTCAGTGAAACCCAGCTGCAAGATCAAACTATATAGCCATTCGTTCAAAAAGTGCTTTTCTCACCGAGTTGAAGCGTTTTTGATTAGGAGTGGAAATATCTAATGAATTTCATCAAGCTGGTTTTTCGCCGTTGAAATATGTTGTTTGGAACATGATTTAGCACAATATATTTCAAATTCAGTGTAATCCAGCTACAAGTTCAAAAGATATAGCCATTGGTTCAAAAAGTGCTTATATCACAGAGTTGAAGCGTTTTTGATTTTGAGTGGAAATGACTAATGAATTTCATCAAGCTGGTTTTTGCTGTTGAAATATGTTGTTTAGGACATGATTCTGTACAATATATGTCAAATTCAGTGTAATCCAGCTATAAGTTCAAAACATATAGCCATAAGGTCAAAAAGTGCTTATCTCACTGAGTTGAAGCGTTTTTGATGTTGAGTGGAAATGACTAATGAATTTCATCAAGCTGGTTTCTGCTGTTAAGATATGTTGTTTAGGACATGATTCTGCACAATATATGTCAAATTCAGTGTAATCCAGCGTCAAGATCAAAAGATATAGCCATTCGTTCAAAAAGTCTTTGTCTCACCGACTTGAAGCGTATTTGATTGGGAGTGGAAATAACAAATGAATTTCATCAAGCTGGTTTCTGCCGTTGACAAATGTTGTTTAGGACATCATTCTGCACAATATATGTCAACTTCAGTGTAATCCCATCACAGGTTCAAAAGATATAGCCATTCGTTCAAAAAGGACTTATCTCACCGAGTTGAAGCGTTTTTGATTAGGAGTGGAAATAACTAATGAATTTCATCTACCTGGTTTCTGATGTTGAAATATGTTTTTTAGGACATGATTCTGCACAAAATATGTCAAATTCAGTGTAATCCCATCACAGGTTCAAAAGATATAGCCATTCGTTCAAAAAGGGTTTATCTTATCGGGTTGAAGCATATTTGATTAGGAGTGGAAATAACTAATGAATTTCATCAAGCTGGTTTCTGCTGTTGAAATATGTTTTTTAGGACACGATTCTACGCAAAATATGTCAAATTCAGTGTAATCCAGCGTCAAGATCAAAAGATATAGCCTTTCGTTCAAAAAGTACTTATCTCACGGAGTTGAAGCGTTTTTGATTAGGAGTGGAAATAACTAATCAATTTCATCAAGCTGGTTTCTGTTGTTGAAATATGTTGTATAGGACATGATTCAGCACAAAAAATGTAAAATTCAGGGTAATCCAGCTACAAGTTCAAAAGATACAACCATTAGTTCAAAAACTGCTTATCTCACCGAGTTGAAGCGTTTTTGATTAGGAGTGGAAATAACTAATGAATTTCATCAATTTGGTTTCTACTGTTGAAATATGTTGTTTAGGACATGATTCTGCACAATATATGTCAAATTCTATGTAATCCCATCCAAGGTTCAAAAGATATAGCCATTCGTTCAAAAAGTTCTTATCTCATCGAGTTGAAGCGTTTTTGATTAAGAGAGGAAATAACTATTGAATTTCAACAAGCCTTTTTCTGATGTTGATTGATGTTGTATAGGACATGATTCTGTACAATATATGTCAAATTCAGTGTAATCCAGCGACAAGATCAAAAGATATAGCCATTCGTTCGAAAACTGCTCATATCACCGAGTTGAAGCGTTTTTGAGTTGGAGTTGAAATAACTAATGAATTTCAATATGCTGGTTTTTGCTGTTGATATATGTTGTTTAGGACATGATTCTGCACAATATATGTCAAATTCAGTGTAATCCAGCTATAAGTTCAAAAGATGTAGCCATAAGGTCAAAAAGTGCTTATCTCGCTGAGTTGAAGCTTTTTTTGTTTTTGAGTGGAAGTGACTAATGAATTTCATCAAGCTGGTTTCTGCTGGTGAGATATGTTGTTTAGGACTTGGTTCTGCACAATATATATCAAATTTAGAGTAATCCCATAACAGGTTCAAAAGATATAGCCATTCGTTCAAAAAGTTCTTATCTTATCGGGTTGAAGCGTTTTTGATTAAGAGTGGAAATAACTAATGAATTTCATTAATCTGGTTTCTGTTGTTGAAATATGTTGTTTAGGACATGATTCTGCAAAAAATATGTCAAATTCAGTGTAATCCAGCGACAAGATCAAAAGATATAGCCATTCGTTAAAAAAGTGCTTATCTCATCGAGTTAAATTGTTTTTGAGTTGGAGTGGAAATAACTGATGAATTTCATCAAGCTGGTTTCTGCTGTTGATATATGTTGTCTTGGACATGATTCTGCACGATATATGTCAATTTCAGTGTAATCCCATCACAGGTTAAAAACATATAGCCATTCGTTCAAAAAGTCTTCATCTCACCAAGTCGAAGCGTTTTTGATTAGGAGTGAAAATAACAAATGAATTTCATCAAGCTGGTTTTTATTGTTGGAATATGTTGTTTAGGACATGATTCTGCAATATATATGTCAAATTCAGTGAAACCCAGCTACAAGATCAAACTATATAGCCATTCGTTCAAAAAGTGCTTTTCTCACCGAGTTGAAGCGTTTTTGATTAGGAGTGGAAATATCTAATGAATTTCATCAAGCTGGTTTTTCGCCGTTGAAATATGTTGTTTGGAACATGATTTAGCACAATATATTTCAAATTCAGTGTAATCCAGCTACAAGTTCAAAAGATATAGCCATTGGTTCAAAAAGTGCTTATATCACAGAGTTGAAGCGTTTTTGATTTTGAGTGGAAATGACTAATGAATTTCAACAAGCTGGTTTTTGCTGTTGAAATATGTTGTTTAGGACATGATTCTGTACAATATATGTCAAATTCAGTGTAATCCAGCTATAAGTTCAAAACATATAGCCATAAGGTCAAAAAGTGCTTATCTCACTGAGTTGAAGCGTTTTTGATGTTGAGTGGAAATGACTAATGAATTTCATCAAGCTGGTTTCTGCTGTTAAGATATGTTGTTTAGGACATGATTCTGCACAATATATGTCAAATTCAGTGTAATCCAGCGTCAAGATCAAAAGTTATAGCCTTAGGGTCAAAAAGTGCTTATCTTTCCGAGTTAAATCGTTTTTGAGTTGGAGTGGAAAAAACTAATGAATTTCATCAAGCTGGTTTCTGCTTTTGAAATATGTTGTAAAGGACATGAATCAGCACAAAATATGTCAAATTCAGTATAATCCAGCTTCAAGTTCAAAATATATAGCCATTCGTTCAAAAAGTGCTGATCTTACCGAGTTGAAGCGTTTTTGATTAGGAGTGGAAATAACTAATGAATTTCATCAAGTTGGTTTCTACTGTTGAAACATGTTGTTTAGGACATGATTCTGCACGATATATGTCAAATTCAGTGTAATCCAGCTACAAGTTCAAAAGATATAGCCATAAGATCAAAAAGTGCTTATCTCTCTGAGTTGAAGCGTTTTTGATTTTGAGTGGAAATGACTAATGAATTTCATCAAGATGGTTTCTGCTGTTGAAATTTGTTGTTTAGGAAATGATTTTGCACAATATATGTCAAATTCAGTGTAATCCAGCTACAAGTTCAAAAGATATAGCCTTAAGGTCAAAAAGTGCTTATCTTACCGAGTTAAATCGTTTTTGATTAGGAGTGGAAATAACTAATGGCTTTATCAAGCTGATTTTTGCCGGTGGAATATGTTATTTAGAACATGATTCTGCACAATTAATATCAAATTCAGTGTAATCCAGCTACAAGTTCAAAAGATATAGCCATCCGTTCAAAAAGTGCTTATCTCACTGAGTTGAAGCGTTTTTGATTAGGAGTGGAAATATCTAATGGATTTCATCAAGCTGGTTTTTACCGTTGAATAATGTTGTTTAGAACATGATTCTGCACAATATATGTCAAATTCAGTGTAATCCAGCTACAAGTCAAAAGATATAGCGATTCGTTCAAAAAGTGCTTGTCTCACCGAGTTGAAGCGTTTTTGAGTTGGAGTGGAAATAACTAATGAATTTCAATATGCTGGTTTTTGTTGTTGATATATGTTGTTGAGAACATGATTCTGCACAATTAATATCAAATTCAGTGTAATTCAGCGACAAAATCAAAAGATATAGCCATTCGTTCAAAAAGTGTTTATCTTATCGGGTTGAAATATGTTGTTTAAGACAAGATTTTGTACAATTTATGTCAAATTCAGTGTAATCCAGGTACATTTTCAAAAGATATAGCCATTCGTTAAAAAAGTGCTTATCTCACCGAGTTGAAATGTTTTTGAGTAGGAGTGGAAATAACTAATGAATTTCAATAATCTGGTTTCTGCTGTTGAAATATGTGTTTAGGACATCATTCTGCACAAAATATGTCAAATTCAGTGTAATTCAGCGACAAGATCAAATGATATAGCCATTCGTTCAAAAAGTGTTTATCTTATCGGGTTGAAGCGTTTTTGATTAGGAGTGGAAATAACTAATGAATATCATCAAGTTGGTTTCTACTGTTAAATATGTTGTTTAGGACATGATTTTGCACAATATATGTCAAATTCAGCGTAATCCCATCACATGTTCAAAAGATATATCCATTCGTCCAAAAACTGCTTATCTCACCGAGTTGAAGCGTTTTTGAGTTGCAGTGGAAATAACTTATGAATTTCAATATGCTGGTTTTTGCTGTTGATATATGTTGTTAAGGACATGATTTTGCACAATATATGTCAAATTTAGTGTAATCACATCACAGTTTCAAAAGATATAGCCATTCGTTCAAAAAGTGCATATCTTATCGCGTTGAAGCGTTTTTGATTAAGAGTGGAAATAACTAATGAATTTCACCAATTTGGTTTTTGCTGTTGATATATGTTGATAAGGACATGATTCTGCACAATATATGTCAAATTCATGTTAATCCAGCCACAAGTTCAAAAGATGTATCCATAAGGTCAAAAACTGCTTTTCTCACCGAATTGAAGCGTTTTTGATCAGGAGTGGAAATAACTAATGGATTTCGTCATTCTGGTTTCTGCTGTTGAAATCTGTTGTTTAGGACAATATTCTGCACAAAATATGTCAAATTCAGTGTAATTCAGCGACAAAATCAAAAGATATAGCCATTCGTTCAAAAAGTGTTTATCTTATCGGGTTGAAATATGTTGTTTAGGACAAGATTTTGTACAATTTATGTAAAATTCAGTGCAATCCAGGTACATTTTCAAAAGATATAGCCATTCGTTAAAAAAGTGCTTATCTCACCGAGTTGAAGCGTTTTTGGTCAGGAGTGGAAATAACTAATGAATTTCATTAATCTGGTTTCTGTTGTTGAAATATGTTGTTTAGGACATGATTCTGCAAAAAATATGTCAACTTCAGTGTAATCCAGCGACAAGATCAATAGATATAGCCATTCGTGCAAAAAGTGCTTATCTCACGGAGTTGAAGCGTTTTTGATTTGGAGTGGAAATAACTAATGAATTCCATCAAGCTGGTTTCTGCTGTTGAAATATGTTGTTTAGGACATGATTCTGAACAATATATGTCAAATTCAGTGTGATCCCATCACATGTTCAAAAGATATAGCCATTCGTTCAAAAACTGCTTATGTCACCGAGTTGAGGCGTTTTTGAGTTGGAGTGGAAATAACTAATGAATTTCAATATGCTGGTTTTTGCTGTTGATATATGTTGTTTAGGACATGATTCTGCACAATATATGTCAATATCAGTATAATCCAGCGACAAGATCAAAAGATATAGCCATAAGGTCAAAAAGTACTTATCTTACCGAGTTAAATCATTTTTGATTAGGAGTGGAAATAACTATTGAATTTCATCAAGCTGGTGTCTGCTGGTGATATATGTTGTATAGGACATGATTCTGCACAATATATGTTAAATTCAGTGTAATCCCATCACATGTTCAAAAGATATAGCCATTCGTTCAAAAAGTGTTTATCTTATCGGATTGAAGCGTTTTTGATTAAGAGTGGAAATAACTCATGAATTTCATCAAGCTGGTTTCTGCTGTTCAAATATGATGTTCAGTACATGATTCTGCAAAATTAATGTCAAATTCAGTGTAATCCAGCCGCAAGTTCAAAAGATATAGCCATTCGTTAAAAAAGTGCTTATCTCATCGAGTTAAATTGTTTTTGAGTTGGAGTGGAAATAACTGATGAATTTCATCAAGCTGGTTTCTGCTGTTGATATATGTTGTCTTGGACATGATTCTGCACGATATATGTCAATTTCAGTGTAATCCCATCACAGGTTAAAAACATATAGCCATTCGTTCAAAAAGTCTTCATCTCACCGAGTCGAAGCGTTTTTGATTAGGAGTGAAAATAACAAATGAATTTCATCAAGCTGGTTTTTATTGTTGGAATATGTTGTTTAGGACATGATTCTGCAATATATATGTCAAATTCAGTGAAACCCAGCTACAAGATCAAACTATATAGCCATTCGTTCAAAAAGTGCTTTTCTCACCGAGTTGAAGCGTTTTTGATTAGGAGTGGAAATATCTAATGAATTTCATCAAGCTGGTTTTTCGCCGTTGAAATATGTTGTTTGGAACATGATTTAGCACAATATATTTCAAATTCAGTGTAATCCAGCTACAAGTTCAAAAGATATAGCCATTGGTTCAAAAAGTGCTTATATCACAGAGTTGAAGCGTTTTTGATTTTGAGTGGAAATGACTAATGAATTTCATCAAGCTGGTTTTTGCTGTTGAAATATGTTGTTTAGGACATGATTCTGTACAATATATGTCAAATTCAGTGTAATCCAGCTATAAGTTCAAAACATATAGCCATAAGGTCAAAAAGTGCTTATCTCACTGAGTTGAAGCGTTTTTGATGTTGAGTGGAAATGACTAATGAATTTCATCAAGCTGGTTTCTGCTGTTAAGATATGTTGTTTAGGACATGATTCTGCACAATATATGTCAAATTCAGTGTAATCCAGCGTCAAGATCAAAAGTTATAGCCTTAGGGTCAAAAAGTGCTTATCTTTCCGAGTTAAATCGTTTTTGAGTTGGAGTGGAAAAAACTAATGAATTTCATCAAGCTGGTTTCTGCTTTTGAAATATGTTGTAAAGGACATGAATCAGCACAAAATATGTCAAATTCAGTATAATCCAGCTTCAAGTTCAAAATATATAGCCATTCGTTCAAAAAGTGCTGATCTTACCGAGTTGAAGCGTTTTTGATTAGGAGTGGAAATAACTAATGAATTTCATCAAGTTGGTTTCTACTGTTGAAACATGTTGTTTAGGATATGATTCTGCACAATATATGTCAAATTCAGTGTAATCCAGCTACAAGTTCAAAAGATATAGCCATTCGTTCAAAAAGTGCTTTTCTTACCAAGGTTAAATCTTTTTTGAGTTGGAGTGGAAATAACTAATGAATGTCATCATGCTGGTTTCTGCTGTTGATATATGTTGTTTAGGACATGATTCTGCACAATATATGTCAAATTAAGTGTAATCCAGCGACAAGATCAAAACATATAGCCATTCGTTCAAAAACTGCTTATCTCACCGAGTTGAAGCGTTTTTGAGTTGGAGTGGAAATTACTAATGAATTACAATATGCTGGTTTTTTGCTGTTGATATGTGTTGTTTAGGACATGATTCTGCACTATATATGTCGAATTCAGTGTAATCCAGCTATGAATTCAAAAGATATAGCCATAAGATCAAAAAGTGCTTATCTCTCTGAGTTGAAGCGTTTTTGATTTTGAGTGGAAATGACTAATGAATTTCATCAAGATGGTTTCTGCTGTTGAAATTTGTTGTTTAGGAAATGATTTTGCACAATATATGTCAAATTCAGTGTAATCCAGCTACAAGTTCAAAAGATATAGCCTTAAGGTCAAAAAGTGCTTATCTTACCGAGTTAAATCGTTTTTGATTAGGAGTGGAAATAACTAATGGCTTTATCAAGCTGATTTTTGCCGGTGGAATATGTTATTTAGAACATGATTCTGCACAATTAATATCAAATTCAGTGTAATCCAGCTACAAGTTCAAAAGATATAGCCATCCGTTCAAAAAGTGCTTATCTCACTGAGTTGAAGCGTTTTTGATTAGGAGTGGAAATATCTAATGGATTTCATCAAGCTGGTTTTTACCGTTGAATAATGTTGTTTAGAACAGGATTCTGCACAGTATATGTCAAATTCAGTGTAATCCAGCTACAAGTCAAAAGATATAGCGATTCGTTCAAAAAGTGCTTGTCTCACCGAGTTGAAGCGTTTTTGAGTTGGAGTGGAAATAACTAATGAATTTCAATATGCTGGTTTTTGTTGTTGATATATGTTGTTGAGAACATGATTCTGCACAATTAATATCAAATTCAGTGTAATTCAGCGACAAAATCAAAAGATATAGCCATTCGTTCAAAAAGTGTTTATCTTATCGGGTTGAAATATGTTGTTTAAGACAAGATTTTGTACAATTTATGTCAAATTCAGTGTAATCCAGGTACATTTTCAAAAGATATAGCCATTCGTTAAAAAAGTGCTTATCTCACCGAGTTGAAATGTTTTTGAGTAGGAGTGGAAATAACTAATGAATTTCAATAATCTGGTTTCTGCTGTTGAAATATGTGTTTAGGACATGATTCTGCACAAAATATGTCAAATTCAGTGTAATTCAGCGACAAGATCAAATGATATAGCCATTCGTTCAAAAAGTGTTTATCTTATCGGGTTGAAGCGTTTTTGATTAGGAGTGGAAATAACTAATGAATATCATCAAGTTGGTTTCTACTGTTAAATATGTTGTTTAGGACATGATTCTGCACAATATATGTCAAATTCAGCGTAATCCCATCACATGTTCAAAAGATATATCCATTCGTCCAAAAACTGCTTATCTCACCGAGTTGAAGCGTTTTTGAGTTGCAGTGGAAATAACTTATGAATTTCAATATGCTGGTTTTTGCTGTTGATATATGTTGTTAAGGACATGATTTTGCACAATATATGTCAAATTTAGTGTAATCACATCACAGTTTCAAAAGATATAGCCATTCGTTCAAAAAGTGCATATCTTATCGCGTTGAAGCGTTTTTGATTAAGAGTGGAAATAACTAATGAATTTCACCAATTTGGTTTTTGCTGTTGATATATGTTGATAAGGACATGATTCTGCACAATATATGTCAAATTCATGTTAATCCAGCCACAAGTTCAAAAGATGTATCCATAAGGTCAAAAACTGCTTTTCTCACCGAATTGAAGCGTTTTTGATCAGGAGTGGAAATAACTAATGGATTTCGTCATTCTGGTTTCTGCTGTTGAAATCTGTTGTTTAGGACAATATTCTGCACAAAATATGTCAAATTCAGTGTAATTCAGCGACAAAATCAAAAGATATAGCCATTCGTTCAAAAAGTGTTTATCTTATCGGGTTGAAATATGTTGTTTAGGACAAGATTTTGTACAATTTATGTAAAATTCAGTGCAATCCAGGTACATTTTCAAAAGATATAGCCATTCGTTAAAAAAGTGCTTATCTCACCGAGTTGAAGCGTTTTTGGTCAGGAGTGGAAATAACTAATGAATTTCATTAATCTGGTTTCTGTTGTTGAAATATGTTGTTTAGGACATGATTCTGCAAAAAATATGTCAACTTCAGTGTAATCCAGCGACAAGATCAAAAGATATAGCCATTCGTGCAAAAAGTGCTTATCTCACGGAGTTGAAGCGTTTTTGATTTGGAGTGGAAATAACTAATGAATTCCATCAAGCTGGTTTCTGCTGTTGAAATATGTTGTTTAGGACATGATTCTGAACAATATATGTCAAATTCAGTGTGATCCCATCACATGTTCAAAAGATATAGCCATTCGTTCAAAAACTGCTTATGTCACCGAGTTGAGGCGTTTTTGAGTTGGAGTGGAAATAACTAATGAATTTCAATATGCTGGTTTTTGCTGTTGATATATGTTGTTTAGGACATGATTCTGCACAATATATGTCAATATCAGTATAATCCAGCGACAAGATCAAAAGATATAGCCATAAGGTCAAAAAGTACTTATCTTACCGAGTTAAATCATTTTTGATTAGGAGTGGAAATAACTATTGAATTTCATCAAGCTGGTGTCTGCTGGTGATATATGTTGTATAGGACATGATTCTGCACAATATATGTTAAATTCAGTGTAATCCCATCACATGTTCAAAAGATATAGCCATTCGTTCAAAAAGTGTTTATCTTATCGGATTGAAGCGTTTTTGATTAAGAGTGGAAATAACTCATGAATTTCATCAAGCTGGTTTCTGCTGTTCAAATATGATGTTCAGTACATGATTCTGCAAAATTAATGTCAAATTCAGTGTAATCCAGCCGCAAGTTCAAAAGATATAGCCATTCGTTAAAAAAGTGCTTATCTCATCGAGTTAAATTGTTTTTGAGTTGGAGTGGAAATAACTGATGAATTTCATCAAGCTGGTTTCTGCTGTTGATATATGTTGTCTTGGACATGATTCTGCACGATATATGTCAATTTCAGTGTAATCCCATCACAGGTTAAAAACATATAGCCATTCGTTCAAAAAGTCTTCATCTCACCGAGTCGAAGCGTTTTTGATTAGGAGTGAAAATAACAAATGAATTTCATCAAGCTGGTTTTTATTGTTGGAATATGTTGTTTAGGACATGATTCTGCAATATATATGTCAAATTCAGTGAAACCCAGCTACAAGATCAAACTATATAGCCATTCGTTCAAAAAGTGCTTTTCTCACCGAGTTGAAGCGTTTTTGATTAGGAGTGGAAATATCTAATGAATTTCATCAAGCTGGTTTTTCGCCGTTGAAATATGTTGTTTGGAACATGATTTAGCACAATATATTTCAAATTCAGTGTAATCCAGCTACAAGTTCAAAAGATATAGCCATTGGTTCAAAAAGTGCTTATATCACAGAGTTGAAGCGTTTTTGATTTTGAGTGGAAATGACTAATGAATTTCATCAAGCTGGTTTTTGCTGTTGAAATATGTTGTTTAGGACATGATTCTGTACAATATATGTCAAATTCAGTGTAATCCAGCTATAAGTTCAAAACATATAGCCATAAGGTCAAAAAGTGCTTATCTCACTGAGTTGAAGCGTTTTTGATGTTGAGTGGAAATGACTAATGAATTTCATCAAGCTGGTTTCTGCTGTTAAGATATGTTGTTTAGGACATGATTCTGCACAATATATGTCAAATTCAGTGTAATCCAGCGTCAAGATCAAAAGATATAGCCATTCGTTCAAAAAGTCTTTGTCTCACCGACTTGAAGCGTATTTGATTGGGAGTGGAAATAACAAATGAATTTCATCAAGCTGGTTTCTGCCGTTGACAAATGTTGTTTAGGACATCATTCTGCACAATATATGTCAACTTCAGTGTAATCCCATCACAGGTTCAAAAGATATAGCCATTCGTTCAAAAAGGACTTATCTCACCGAGTTGAAGCGTTTTTGATTAGGAGTGGAAATAACTAATGAATTTCATCTACCTGGTTTCTGATGTTGAAATATGTTTTTTAGGACATGATTCTGCACAAAATATGTCAAATTCAGTGTAATCCCATCACAGGTTCAAAAGATATAGCCATTCGTTCAAAAAGGGTTTATCTTATCGGGTTGAAGCATATTTGATTAGGAGTGGAAATAACTAATGAATTTCATCAAGCTGGTTTCTGCTGTTGAAATATGTTTTTTAGGACACGATTCTACGCAAAATATGTCAAATTCAGTGTAATCCAGCGTCAAGATCAAAAGATATAGCCTTTCGTTCAAAAAGTACTTATCTCACCGAGTTGAAGCGTTTTTGGTCAGGAGTGGAAATAACTAATGAATTTCATTAATCTGGTTTCTGTTGTTGAAATATGTTGTTTAGGACATGATTCTGCAAAAAATATGTCAACTTCAGTGTAATCCAGCGACAAGATCAAAAGATATAGCCATTCGTGCAAAAAGTGCTTATCTCACGGAGTTGAAGCGTTTTTGATTTGGAGTGGAAATAACTAATGAATTCCATCAAGCTGGTTTCTGCTGTTGAAATATGTTGTTTAGGACATGATTCTGAACAATATATGTCAAATTCAGTGTGATCCCATCACATGTTCAAAAGATATAGCCATTCGTTCAAAAACTGCTTATGTCACCGAGTTGAGGCGTTTTTGAGTTGGAGTGGAAATAACTAATGAATTTCAATATGCTGGTTTTTGCTGTTGATATATGTTGTTTAGGACATGATTCTGCACAATATATGTCAATATCAGTATAATCCAGCGACAAGATCAAAAGATATAGCCATAAGGTCAAAAAGTACTTATCTTACCGAGTTAAATCATTTTTGATTAGGAGTGGAAATAACTATTGAATTTCATCAAGCTGGTGTCTGCTGGTGATATATGTTGTATAGGACATGATTCTGCACAATATATGTTAAATTCAGTGTAATCCCATCACATGTTCAAAAGATATAGCCATTCGTTCAAAAAGTGTTTATCTTATCGGATTGAAGCGTTTTTGATTAAGAGTGGAAATAACTCATGAATTTCATCAAGCTGGTTTCTGCTGTTCAAATATGATGTTCAGTACATGATTCTGCAAAATTAATGTCAAATTCAGTGTAATCCAGCCGCAAGTTCAAAAGATATAGCCATTCGTTAAAAAAGTGCTTATCTCATCGAGTTAAATTGTTTTTGAGTTGGAGTGGAAATAACTGATGAATTTCATCAAGCTGGTTTCTGCTGTTGATATATGTTGTCTTGGACATGATTCTGCACGATATATGTCAATTTCAGTGTAATCCCATCACAGGTTAAAAACATATAGCCATTCGTTCAAAAAGTCTTCATCTCACCGAGTCGAAGCGTTTTTGATTAGGAGTGAAAATAACAAATGAATTTCATCAAGCTGGTTTTTATTGTTGGAATATGTTGTTTAGGACATGATTCTGCAATATATATGTCAAATTCAGTGAAACCCAGCTACAAGATCAAACTATATAGCCATTCGTTCAAAAAGTGCTTTTCTCACCGAGTTGAAGCGTTTTTGATTAGGAGTGGAAATATCTAATGAATTTCATCAAGCTGGTTTTTCGCCGTTGAAATATGTTGTTTGGAACATGATTTAGCACAATATATTTCAAATTCAGTGTAATCCAGCTACAAGTTCAAAAGATATAGCCATTGGTTCAAAAAGTGCTTATATCACAGAGTTGAAGCGTTTTTGATTTTGAGTGGAAATGACTAATGAATTTCATCAAGCTGGTTTTTGCTGTTGAAATATGTTGTTTAGGACATGATTCTGTACAATATATGTCAAATTCAGTGTAATCCAGCTATAAGTTCAAAACATATAGCCATAAGGTCAAAAAGTGCTTATCTCACTGAGTTGAAGCGTTTTTGATGTTGAGTGGAAATGACTAATGAATTTCATCAAGCTGGTTTCTGCTGTTAAGATATGTTGTTTAGGACATGATTCTGCACAATATATGTCAAATTCAGTGTAATCCAGCGTCAAGATCAAAAGATATAGCCATTCGTTCAAAAAGTCTTTGTCTCACCGACTTGAAGCGTATTTGATTGGGAGTGGAAATAACAAATGAATTTCATCAAGCTGGTTTCTGCCGTTGACAAATGTTGTTTAGGACATCATTCTGCACAATATATGTCAACTTCAGTGTAATCCCATCACAGGTTCAAAAGATATAGCCATTCGTTCAAAAAGGACTTATCTCACCGAGTTGAAGCGTTTTTGATTAGGAGTGGAAATAACTAATGAATTTCATCTACCTGGTTTCTGATGTTGAAATATGTTTTTTAGGACATGATTCTGCACAAAATATGTCAAATTCAGTGTAATCCCATCACAGGTTCAAAAGATATAGCCATTCGTTCAAAAAGGGTTTATCTTATCGGGTTGAAGCATATTTGATTAGGAGTGGAAATAACTAATGAATTTCATCAAGCTGGTTTCTGCTGTTGAAATATGTTTTTTAGGACACGATTCTACGCAAAATATGTCAAATTCAGTGTAATCCAGCGTCAAGATCAAAAGATATAGCCTTTCGTTCAAAAAGTACTTATCTCACGGAGTTGAAGCGTTTTTGATTAGGAGTGGAAATAACTAATCAATTTCATCAAGCTGGTTTCTGTTGTTGAAATATGTTGTATAGGACATGATTCAGCACAAAAAATGTAAAATTCAGGGTAATCCAGCTACAAGTTCAAAAGATACAACCATTAGTTCAAAAACTGCTTATCTCACCGAGTTGAAGCGTTTTTGATTAGGAGTGGAAATAACTAATGAATTTCATCAATTTGGTTTCTACTGTTGAAATATGTTGTTTAGGACATGATTCTGCACAATATATGTCAAATTCTATGTAATCCCATCCAAGGTTCAAAAGATATAGCCATTCGTTCAAAAAGTTCTTATCTCATCGAGTTGAAGCGTTTTTGATTAAGAGAGGAAATAACTATTGAATTTCACCAAGCCTTTTTCTGCTGTTGATTGATGTTGTATAGGACATGATTCTGTACAATATATGTCAAATTCAGTGTAATCCAGCGACAAGATCAAAAGATATAGCCATTCGTTCGAAAACTGCTCATATCACCGAGTTGAAGCGTTTTTGAGTTGGAGTTGAAATAACTAATGAATTTCAATATGCTGGTTTTTGCTGTTGATATATGTTGTTTAGGACATGATTCTGCACAATATATGTCAAATTCAGTGTAATCCAGCTATAAGTTCAAAAGATGTAGCCATAAGGTCAAAAAGTGCTTATCTCGCTGAGTTGAAGCTTTTTTTGTTTTTGAGTGGAAATGACTAATGAATTTCATCAAGCTGGTTTCTGCTGGTGAGATATGTTGTTTAGGACATGATTCTGCACAATATATATCAAATTTAGAGTAATCCCATAACAGGTTCAAAAGATATAGCCATTCGTTCAAAAAGTGCTTATCTTATCGGGTTGAAGCGTTTTTGATTAAGAGTGGAAATAACTTATGAATTTCACCAAGTTGGTTTTTGCTGTTGATATATGTTCTTTAGAACATGATTCTGCACAATACATGTCAAATTCTGTGTAATCCAGCTACAAGTTCAAAAGATATAGCCATAAGGTCAAAAAGTGCTTATCTTACAGAGGTTAAATCTTTTTTGAGTTGGAGTGGAAATAACTAATGAATTTCATCAAGCTGGTTTCTGCTGTTGATATATGTTGTTTAGGACATGATTCTGCACAATTAATATCAAATTCAGTGTAATTCAGCGACAAAATCAAAAGATATAGCCATTCGTTCAAAAAGTGTTTAACTTATCGGGTTGAAATATGTTGTTTAAGACAAGATTTTGTACAATTTATGTCAAATTCAGTGTAATCCAGGTACATTTTCAAAAGATATAGCCATTCGTTAAAAAAGTGTTTATCTCACCGAGTTGAAATGTTTTTGAGTAGGAGTGGAAATAACTAATGAATTTCAATAATCTGGTTTCTGCTGTTGAAATATGTGTTTAGGACATGATTCTGCACAAAATATGTCAAATTCAGTGTAATTCAGCGACAAGATCAAATGATATAGCCATTCGTTCAAAAAGTGTTTATCTTATCGGGTTGAAGCGTTTTTGATTAGGAGTGGAAATAACTAATGAATATCATCAAGTTGGTTTCTACTGTTAAATATGTTGTTTAGGACATGATTCTGCACAATATATGTCAAATTCAGCGTAATCCCATCACATGTTCAAAAGATATATCCATTCGTCCAAAAACTGCTTATCTCACCGAGTTGAAGCGTTTTTGAGTTGCAGTGGAAATAACTTGTGAATTTCAATATGCTGGTTTTTGCTGTTGATATATGTTGTTAAGGACATGATTTTGCACAATATATGTCAAATTTAGTGTAATCACATCACAGTTTCAAAAGATATAGCCATTCGTTCAAAAAGTGCATATCTTATCGCGTTGAAGCGTTTTTGATTAAGAGTGGAAATAACTAATGAATTTCACCAATTTGGTTTTTGCTGTTGATATATGTTGATAAGGACATGATTCTGCACAATATATGTCAAATTCATGTTAAACCAGCCACAAGTTCAAAAGATGTATCCATAAGGTCAAAAACTGCTTTTCTCACCGAATTGAAGCGTTTTTGATCAGGAGTGGAAATAACTAATGGATTTCGTCATTCTGGTTTCTGCTGTTGAAATCTGTTGTTTAGGACAATATTCTGCACAAAATATGTCAAATTCAGTGTAATTCAGCGACAAAATCAAAAGATATAGCCATTCGTTCAAAAAGTGTTTATCTTATCGGGTTGAAATATGTTGTTTAGGACAAGATTTTGTACAATTTATGTAAAATTCAGTGCAATCCAGGTACATTTTCAAAAGATATAGCCATTCGTTAAAAAAGTGCTTATCTCACCGAGTTGAAGCGTTTTTGGTCAGGAGTGGAAATAACTAATGAATTTCATTAATCTGGTTTCTGTTGTTGAAATATGTTGTTTAGGACATGATTCTGCAAAAAATATGTCAACTTCAGTGTAATCCAGCGACAAGATCAAAAGATATAGCCATTCGTGCAAAAAGTGCTTATCTCACGGAGTTGAAGCGTTTTTGATTTGGAGTGGAAATAACTAATGAATTCCATCAAGCTGGTTTCTGCTGTTGAAATATGTTGTTTAGGACATGATTCTGAACAATATATGTCAAATTCAGTGTGATCCCATCACATGTTCAAAAGATATAGCCATTCGTTCAAAAACTGCTTATGTCACCGAGTTGAGGCGTTTTTGAGTTGGAGTGGAAATAACTAATGAATTTCAATATGCTGGTTTTTGCTGTTGATATATGTTGTTTAGGACATGATTCTGCACAATATATGTCAATATCAGTATAATCCAGCGACAAGATCAAAAGATATAGCCATAAGGTCAAAAAGTACTTATCTTACCGAGTTAAATCATTTTTGATTAGGAGTGGAAATAACTATTGAATTTCATCAAGCTGGTGTCTGCTGGTGATATATGTTGTATAGGACATGATTCTGCACAATATATGTTAAATTCAGTGTAATCCCATCACATGTTCAAAAGATATAGCCATTCGTTCAAAAAGTGTTTATCTTATCGGATTGAAGCGTTTTTGATTAAGAGTGGAAATAACTCATGAATTTCATCAAGCTGGTTTCTGCTGTTCAAATATGATGTTCAGTACATGATTCTGCAAAATTAATGTCAAATTCAGTGTAATCCAGCCGCAAGTTCAAAAGATATAGCCATTCGTTAAAAAAGTGCTTATCTCATCGAGTTAAATTGTTTTTGAGTTGGAGTGGAAATAACTGATGAATTTCATCAAGCTGGTTTCTGCTGTTGATATATGTTGTCTTGGACATGATTCTGCACGATATATGTCAATTTCAGTGTAATCCCATCACAGGTTAAAAACATATAGCCATTCGTTCAAAAAGTCTTCATCTCACCGAGTCGAAGCGTTTTTGATTAGGAGTGAAAATAACAAATGAATTTCATCAAGCTGGTTTTTATTGTTGGAATATGTTGTTTAGGACATGATTCTGCAATATATATGTCAAATTCAGTGAAACCCAGCTACAAGATCAAACTATATAGCCATTCGTTCAAAAAGTGCTTTTCTCACCGAGTTGAAGCGTTTTTGATTAGGAGTGGAAATATCTAATGAATTTCATCAAGCTGGTTTTTCGCCGTTGAAATATGTTGTTTGGAACATGATTTAGCACAATATATTTCAAATTCAGTGTAATCCAGCTACAAGTTCAAAAGATATAGCCATTGGTTCAAAAAGTGCTTATATCACAGAGTTGAAGCGTTTTTGATTTTGAGTGGAAATGACTAATGAATTTCATCAAGCTGGTTTTTGCTGTTGAAATATGTTGTTTAGGACATGATTCTGTACAATATATGTCAAATTCAGTGTAATCCAGCTATAAGTTCAAAACATATAGCCATAAGGTCAAAAAGTGCTTATCTCACTGAGTTGAAGCGTTTTTGATGTTGAGTGGAAATGACTAATGAATTTCATCAAGCTGGTTTCTGCTGTTAAGATATGTTGTTTAGGACATGATTCTGCACAATATATGTCAAATTCAGTGTAATCCAGCGTCAAGATCAAAAGATATAGCCATTCGTTCAAAAAGTCTTTGTCTCACCGACTTGAAGCGTATTTGATTGGGAGTGGAAATAACAAATGAATTTCATCAAGCTGGTTTCTGCCGTTGACAAATGTTGTTTAGGACATCATTCTGCACAATATATGTCAACTTCAGTGTAATCCCATCACAGGTTCAAAAGATATAGCCATTCGTTCAAAAAGGACTTATCTCACCGAGTTGAAGCGTTTTTGATTAGGAGTGGAAATAACTAATGAATTTCATCTACCTGGTTTCTGATGTTGAAATATGTTTTTTAGGACATGATTCTGCACAAAATATGTCAAATTCAGTGTAATCCCATCACAGGTTCAAAAGATATAGCCATTCGTTCAAAAAGGGTTTATCTTATCGGGTTGAAGCATATTTGATTAGGAGTGGAAATAACTAATGAATTTCATCAAGCTGGTTTCTGCTGTTGAAATATGTTTTTTAGGACACGATTCTACGCAAAATATGTCAAATTCAGTGTAATCCAGCGTCAAGATCAAAAGATATAGCCTTTCGTTCAAAAAGTACTTATCTCACGGAGTTGAAGCGTTTTTGATTAGGAGTGGAAATAACTAATCAATTTCATCAAGCTGGTTTCTGTTGTTGAAATATGTTGTATAGGACATGATTCAGCACAAAAAATGTAAAATTCAGGGTAATCCAGCTACAAGTTCAAAAGATACAACCATTAGTTCAAAAACTGCTTATCTCACCGAGTTGAAGCGTTTTTGATTAGGAGTGGAAATAACTAATGAATTTCATCAATTTGGTTTCTACTGTTGAAATATGTTGTTTAGGACATGATTCTGCACAATATATGTCAAATTCTATGTAATCCCATCCAAGGTTCAAAAGATATAGCCATTCGTTCAAAAAGTTCTTATCTCATCGAGTTGAAGCGTTTTTGATTAAGAGAGGAAATAACTATTGAATTTCACCAAGCCTTTTTCTGCTGTTGATTGATGTTGTATAGGACATGATTCTGTACAATATATGTCAAATTCAGTGTAATCCAGCGACAAGATCAAAAGATATAGCCATTCGTTCGAAAACTGCTCATATCACCGAGTTGAAGCGTTTTTGAGTTGGAGTTGAAATAACTAATGAATTTCAATATGCTGGTTTTTGCTGTTGATATATGTTGTTTAGGACATGATTCTGCACAATATATGTCAAATTCAGTGTAATCCAGCTATAAGTTCAAAAGATGTAGCCATAAGGTCAAAAAGTGCTTATCTCGCTGAGTTGAAGCTTTTTTTGTTTTTGAGTGGAAATGACTAATGAATTTCATCAAGCTGGTTTCTGCTGGTGAGATATGTTGTTTAGGACATGATTCTGCACAATATATATCAAATTTAGAGTAATCCCATAACAGGTTCAAAAGATATAGCCATTCGTTCAAAAAGTGCTTATCTTATCGGGTTGAAGCGTTTTTGATTAAGAGTGGAAATAACTTATGAATTTCACCAAGTTGGTTTTTGCTGTTGATATATGTTCTTTAGAACATGATTCTGCACAATACATGTCAAATTCTGTGTAATCCAGCTACAAGTTCAAAAGATATAGCCATAAGGTCAAAAAGTGCTTATCTTACAGAGGTTAAATCTTTTTTGAGTTGGAGTGGAAATAACTAATGAATTTCATCAAGCTGGTTTCTGCTGTTGATATATGTTGTTTAGGACATGATTCTGCACAATTAATATCAAATTCAGTGTAATTCAGCGACAAAATCAAAAGATATAGCCATTCGTTCAAAAAGTGTTTAACTTATCGGGTTGAAATATGTTGTTTAAGACAAGATTTTGTACAATTTATGTCAAATTCAGTGTAATCCAGGTACATTTTCAAAAGATATAGCCATTCGTTAAAAAAGTGTTTATCTCACCGAGTTGAAATGTTTTTGAGTAGGAGTGGAAATAACTAATGAATTTCAATAATCTGGTTTCTGCTGTTGAAATATGTGTTTAGGACATGATTCTGCACAAAATATGTCAAATTCAGTGTAATTCAGCGACAAGATCAAATGATATAGCCATTCGTTCAAAAAGTGTTTATCTTATCGGGTTGAAGCGTTTTTGATTAGGAGTGGAAATAACTAATGAATATCATCAAGTTGGTTTCTACTGTTAAATATGTTGTTTAGGACATGATTCTGCACAATATATGTCAAATTCAGCGTAATCCCATCACATGTTCAAAAGATATATCCATTCGTCCAAAAACTGCTTATCTCACCGAGTTGAAGCGTTTTTGAGTTGCAGTGGAAATAACTTGTGAATTTCAATATGCTGGTTTTTGCTGTTGATATATGTTGTTAAGGACATGATTTTGCACAATATATGTCAAATTTAGTGTAATCACATCACAGTTTCAAAAGATATAGCCATTCGTTCAAAAAGTGCATATCTTATCGCGTTGAAGCGTTTTTGATTAAGAGTGGAAATAACTAATGAATTTCACCAATTTGGTTTTTGCTGTTGATATATGTTGATAAGGACATGATTCTGCACAATATATGTCAAATTCATGTTAAACCAGCCACAAGTTCAAAAGATGTATCCATAAGGTCAAAAACTGCTTTTCTCACCGAATTGAAGCGTTTTTGATCAGGAGTGGAAATAACTAATGGATTTCGTCATTCTGGTTTCTGCTGTTGAAATCTGTTGTTTAGGACAATATTCTGCACAAAATATGTCAAATTCAGTGTAATTCAGCGACAAAATCAAAAGATATAGCCATTCGTTCAAAAAGTGTTTATCTTATCGGGTTGAAATATGTTGTTTAGGACAAGATTTTGTACAATTTATGTAAAATTCAGTGCAATCCAGGTACATTTTCAAAAGATATAGCCATTCGTTAAAAAAGTGCTTATCTCACCGAGTTGAAGCGTTTTTGGTCAGGAGTGGAAATAACTAATGAATTTCATTAATCTGGTTTCTGTTGTTGAAATATGTTGTTTAGGACATGATTCTGCAAAAAATATGTCAACTTCAGTGTAATCCAGCGACAAGATCAAAAGATATAGCCATTCGTGCAAAAAGTGCTTATCTCACGGAGTTGAAGCGTTTTTGATTTGGAGTGGAAATAACTAATGAATTCCATCAAGCTGGTTTCTGCTGTTGAAATATGTTGTTTAGGACATGATTCTGAACAATATATGTCAAATTCAGTGTGATCCCATCACATGTTCAAAAGATATAGCCATTCGTTCAAAAACTGCTTATGTCACCGAGTTGAGGCGTTTTTGAGTTGGAGTGGAAATAACTAATGAATTTCAATATGCTGGTTTTTGCTGTTGATATATGTTGTTTAGGACATGATTCTGCACAATATATGTCAATATCAGTATAATCCAGCGACAAGATCAAAAGATATAGCCATAAGGTCAAAAAGTACTTATCTTACCGAGTTAAATCATTTTTGATTAGGAGTGGAAATAACTATTGAATTTCATCAAGCTGGTGTCTGCTGGTGATATATGTTGTATAGGACATGATTCTGCACAATATATGTTAAATTCAGTGTAATCCCATCACATGTTCAAAAGATATAGCCATTCGTTCAAAAAGTGTTTATCTTATCGGATTGAAGCGTTTTTGATTAAGAGTGGAAATAACTCATGAATTTCATCAAGCTGGTTTCTGCTGTTCAAATATGATGTTCAGTACATGATTCTGCAAAATTAATGTCAAATTCAGTGTAATCCAGCCGCAAGTTCAAAAGATATAGCCATTCGTTAAAAAAGTGCTTATCTCATCGAGTTAAATTGTTTTTGAGTTGGAGTGGAAATAACTGATGAATTTCATCAAGCTGGTTTCTGCTGTTGATATATGTTGTCTTGGACATGATTCTGCACGATATATGTCAATTTCAGTGTAATCCCATCACAGGTTAAAAACATATAGCCATTCGTTCAAAAAGTCTTCATCTCACCGAGTCGAAGCGTTTTTGATTAGGAGTGAAAATAACAAATGAATTTCATCAAGCTGGTTTTTATTGTTGGAATATGTTGTTTAGGACATGATTCTGCAATATATATGTCAAATTCAGTGAAACCCAGCTACAAGATCAAACTATATAGCCATTCGTTCAAAAAGTGCTTTTCTCACCGAGTTGAAGCGTTTTTGATTAGGAGTGGAAATATCTAATGAATTTCATCAAGCTGGTTTTTCGCCGTTGAAATATGTTGTTTGGAACATGATTTAGCACAATATATTTCAAATTCAGTGTAATCCAGCTACAAGTTCAAAAGATATAGCCATTGGTTCAAAAAGTGCTTATATCACAGAGTTGAAGCGTTTTTGATTTTGAGTGGAAATGACTAATGAATTTCATCAAGCTGGTTTTTGCTGTTGAAATATGTTGTTTAGGACATGATTCTGTACAATATATGTCAAATTCAGTGTAATCCAGCTATAAGTTCAAAACATATAGCCATAAGGTCAAAAAGTGCTTATCTCACTGAGTTGAAGCGTTTTTGATGTTGAGTGGAAATGACTAATGAATTTCATCAAGCTGGTTTCTGCTGTTAAGATATGTTGTTTAGGACATGATTCTGCACAATATATGTCAAATTCAGTGTAATCCAGCGTCAAGATCAAAAGATATAGCCATTCGTTCAAAAAGTCTTTGTCTCACCGACTTGAAGCGTATTTGATTGGGAGTGGAAATAACAAATGAATTTCATCAAGCTGGTTTCTGCCGTTGACAAATGTTGTTTAGGACATCATTCTGCACAATATATGTCAACTTCAGTGTAATCCCATCACAGGTTCAAAAGATATAGCCATTCGTTCAAAAAGGACTTATCTCACCGAGTTGAAGCGTTTTTGATTAGGAGTGGAAATAACTAATGAATTTCATCTACCTGGTTTCTGATGTTGAAATATGTTTTTTAGGACATGATTCTGCACAAAATATGTCAAATTCAGTGTAATCCCATCACAGGTTCAAAAGATATAGCCATTCGTTCAAAAAGGGTTTATCTTATCGGGTTGAAGCATATTTGATTAGGAGTGGAAATAACTAATGAATTTCATCAAGCTGGTTTCTGCTGTTGAAATATGTTTTTTAGGACACGATTCTACGCAAAATATGTCAAATTCAGTGTAATCCAGCGTCAAGATCAAAAGATATAGCCTTTCGTTCAAAAAGTACTTATCTCACGGAGTTGAAGCGTTTTTGATTAGGAGTGGAAATAACTAATCAATTTCATCAAGCTGGTTTCTGTTGTTGAAATATGTTGTATAGGACATGATTCAGCACAAAAAATGTAAAATTCAGGGTAATCCAGCTACAAGTTCAAAAGATACAACCATTAGTTCAAAAACTGCTTATCTCACCGAGTTGAAGCGTTTTTGATTAGGAGTGGAAATAACTAATGAATTTCATCAATTTGGTTTCTACTGTTGAAATATGTTGTTTAGGACATGATTCTGCACAATATATGTCAAATTCTATGTAATCCCATCCAAGGTTCAAAAGATATAGCCATTCGTTCAAAAAGTTCTTATCTCATCGAGTTGAAGCGTTTTTGATTAAGAGAGGAAATAACTATTGAATTTCACCAAGCCTTTTTCTGCTGTTGATTGATGTTGTATAGGACATGATTCTGTACAATATATGTCAAATTCAGTGTAATCCAGCGACAAGATCAAAAGATATAGCCATTCGTTCGAAAACTGCTCATATCACCGAGTTGAAGCGTTTTTGAGTTGGAGTTGAAATAACTAATGAATTTCAATATGCTGGTTTTTGCTGTTGATATATGTTGTTTAGGACATGATTCTGCACAATATATGTCAAATTCAGTGTAATCCAGCTATAAGTTCAAAAGATGTAGCCATAAGGTCAAAAAGTGCTTATCTCGCTGAGTTGAAGCTTTTTTTGTTTTTGAGTGGAAATGACTAATGAATTTCATCAAGCTGGTTTCTGCTGGTGAGATATGTTGTTTAGGACATGATTCTGCACAATATATATCAAATTTAGAGTAATCCCATAACAGGTTCAAAAGATATAGCCATTCGTTCAAAAAGTGCTTATCTTATCGGGTTGGAGCGTTTTTGATTAAGAGTGGAAATAACTTATGAATTTCACCAAGTTGGTTTTTGCTGTTGATATATGTTCTTTAGAACATGATTCTGCACAATACATGTCAAATTCTGTGTAATCCAGCTACAAGTTAAAAGATATAGCCATAAGGTCAAAAAGTGCTTATCTTACAGAGGTTAAATCTTTTTTGAGTTGGAGTGGAAATAACTAATGAATTTCATCAAGCTGGTTTCTGCTGTTGATATATGTTGTTTAGGACATGATTCTGCACAATTAATATCAAATTCAGTGTAATTCAGCGACAAAATCAAAAGATATAGCCATTCGTTCAAAAAGTGTTTAACTTATCGGGTTGAAATATGTTGTTTAAGACAAGATTTTGTACAATTTATGTCAAATTCAGTGTAATCCAGGTACATTTTCAAAAGATATAGCCATTCGTTAAAAAAGTGTTTATCTCACCGAGTTGAAATGTTTTTGAGTAGGAGTGGAAATAACTAATGAATTTCAATAATCTGGTTTCTGCTGTTGAAATATGTGTTTAGGACATGATTCTGCACAAAATATGTCAAATTCAGTGTAATTCAGCGACAAGATCAAATGATATAGCCATTCGTTCAAAAAGTGTTTATCTTATCGGGTTGAAGCGTTTTTGATTAGGAGTGGAAATAACTAATGAATATCATCAAGTTGGTTTCTACTGTTAAATATGTTGTTTAGGACATGATTCTGCACAATATATGTCAAATTCAGCGTAATCCCATCACATGTTCAAAAGATATATCCATTCGTCCAAAAACTGCTTATCTCACCGAGTTGAAGCGTTTTTGAGTTGCAGTGGAAATAACTTGTGAATTTCAATATGCTGGTTTTTGCTGTTGATATATGTTGTTAAGGACATGATTTTGCACAATATATGTCAAATTTAGTGTAATCACATCACAGTTTCAAAAGATATAGCCATTCGTTCAAAAAGTGCATATTTTATCGCGTTGAAGCGTTTTTGATTAAGAGTGGAAATAACTAATGAATTTCACCAATTTGGTTTTTGCTGTTGATATATGTTGATAAGGACATGATTCTGCACAATATATGTCAAATTCATGTTAAACCAGCCACAAGTTCAAAAGATGTATCCATAAGGTCAAAAACTGCTTTTCTCACCGAATTGAAGCGTTTTTGATCAGGAGTGGAAATAACTAATGGATTTCGTCATTCTGGTTTCTGCTGTTGAAATCTGTTGTTTAGGACAATATTCTGCACAAAATATGTCAAATTCAGTGTAATTCAGCGACAAAATCAAAAGATATAGCCATTCGTTCAAAAAGTGTTTATCTTATCGGGTTGAAATATGTTGTTTAGGACAAGATTTTGTACAATTTATGTAAAATTCAGTGCAATCCAGGTACATTTTCAAAAGATATAGCCATTCGTTAAAAAAGTGCTTATCTCACCGAGTTGAAGCGTTTTTGGTCAGGAGTGGAAATAACTAATGAATTTCATTAATCTGGTTTCTGTTGTTGAAATATGTTGTTTAGGACATGATTCTGCAAAAAATATGTCAACTTCAGTGTAATCCAGCGACAAGATCAAAAGATATAGCCATTCGTGCAAAAAGTGCTTATCTCACGGAGTTGAAGCGTTTTTGATTTGGAGTGGAAATAACTAATGAATTCCATCAAGCTGGTTTCTGCTGTTGAAATATGTTGTTTAGGACATGATTCTGAACAATATATGTCAAATTCAGTGTGATCCCATCACATGTTCAAAAGATATAGCCATTCGTTCAAAAACTGCTTATGTCACCGAGTTGAGGCGTTTTTGAGTTGGAGTGGAAATAACTAATGAATTTCAATATGCTGGTTTTTGCTGTTGATATATGTTGTTTAGGACATGATTCTGCACAATATATGTCAATATCAGTATAATCCAGCGACAAGATCAAAAGATATAGCCATAAGGTCAAAAAGTACTTATCTTACCGAGTTAAATCATTTTTGATTAGGAGTGGAAATAACTATTGAATTTCATCAAGCTGGTGTCTGCTGGTGATATATGTTGTATAGGACATGATTCTGCACAATATATGTTAAATTCAGTGTAATCCCATCACATGTTCAAAAGATATAGCCATTCGTTCAAAAAGTGTTTATCTTATCGGATTGAAGCGTTTTTGATTAAGAGTGGAAATAACTCATGAATTTCATCAAGCTGGTTTCTGCTGTTCAAATATGATGTTCAGTACATGATTCTGCACAATTAATGTCAAATTCAGTGTAATCCAGCCGCAAGTTCAAAAGATATAGCCATTCGTTAAAAAAGTGCTTATCTCATCGAGTTAAATTGTTTTTGAGTTGGAGTGGAAATAACTGATGAATTTCACCAAGCTGGTTTCTGCTGTTGATATATGTTATCTTGGACATGATTCTGCACGATATATGTCAATTTCAGTGTAATCCCATCACAGGTTAAAAACATATAGCCATTCGTTCAAAAAGTCTTCATCTCACCGAGTCGAAGCGTTTTTGATTAGGAGTGAAAATAACAAATGAATTTCATCAAGCTGGTTTTTATTGTTGGAATATGTTGTTTAGGACATGATTCTGCAATATATATGTCAAATTCAGTGAAACCCAGCTACAAGATCAAACTATATAGCCATTCGTTCAAAAAGTGCTTTTCTCACCGAGTTGAAGCGTTTTTGATTAGGAGTGGAAATATCTAATGAATTTCATCAAGCTGGTTTTTCGCCGTTGAAATATGTTGTTTGGAACATGATTTAGCACAATATATTTCAAATTCAGTGTAATCCAGCTACAAGTTCAAAAGATATAGCCATTGGTTCAAAAAGTGCTTATATCACAGAGTTGAAGCGTTTTTGATTTTGAGTGGAAATGACTAATGAATTTCATCAAGCTGGTTTTTGCTGTTGAAATATGTTGTTTAGGACATGATTCTGTACAATATATGTCAAATTCAGTGTAATCCAGCTATAAGTTCAAAACATATAGCCATAAGGTCAAAAAGTGCTTATCTCACTGAGTTGAAGCGTTTTTGATGTTGAGTGGAAATGACTAATGAATTTCATCAAGCTGGTTTCTGCTGTTAAGATATGTTGTTTAGGACATGATTCTGCACAATATATGTCAAATTCAGTGTAATCCAGCGTCAAGATCAAAAGATATAGCCATTCGTTCAAAAAGTCTTTGTCTCACCGACTTGAAGCGTATTTGATTGGGAGTGGAAATAACAAATGAATTTCATCAAGCTGGTTTCTGCCGTTGACAAATGTTGTTTAGGACATCATTCTGCACAATATATGTCAACTTCAGTGTAATCCCATCACAGGTTCAAAAGATATAGCCATTCGTTCAAAAAGGACTTATCTCACCGAGTTGAAGCGTTTTTGATTAGGAGTGGAAATAACTAATGAATTTCATCTACCTGGTTTCTGATGTTGAAATATGTTTTTTAGGACATGATTCTGCACAAAATATGTCAAATTCAGTGTAATCCCATCACAGGTTCAAAAGATATAGCCATTCGTTCAAAAAGGGTTTATCTTATCGGGTTGAAGCATATTTGATTAGGAGTGGAAATAACTAATGAATTTCATCAAGCTGGTTTCTGCTGTTGAAATATGTTTTTTAGGACACGATTCTACGCAAAATATGTCAAATTCAGTGTAATCCAGCGTCAAGATCAAAAGATATAGCCTTTCGTTCAAAAAGTACTTATCTCACGGAGTTGAAGCGTTTTTGATTAGGAGTGGAAATAACTAATCAATTTCATCAAGCTGGTTTCTGTTGTTGAAATATGTTGTATAGGACATGATTCAGCACAAAAAATGTAAAATTCAGGGTAATCCAGCTACAAGTTCAAAAGATACAACCATTAGTTCAAAAACTGCTTATCTCACCGAGTTGAAGCGTTTTTGATTAGGAGTGGAAATAACTAATGAATTTCATCAATTTGGTTTCTACTGTTGAAATATGTTGTTTAGGACATGATTCTGCACAATATATGTCAAATTCTATGTAATCCCATCCAAGGTTCAAAAGATATAGCCATTCGTTCAAAAAGTTCTTATCTCATCGAGTTGAAGCGTTTTTGATTAAGAGAGGAAATAACTATTGAATTTCACCAAGCCTTTTTCTGCTGTTGATTGATGTTGTATAGGACATGATTCTGTACAATATATGTCAAATTCAGTGTAATCCAGCGACAAGATCAAAAGATATAGCCATTCGTTCGAAAACTGCTCATATCACCGAGTTGAAGCGTTTTTGAGTTGGAGTTGAAATAACTAATGAATTTCAATATGCTGGTTTTTGCTGTTGATATATGTTGTTTAGGACATGATTCTGCACAATATATGTCAAATTCAGTGTAATCCAGCTATAAGTTCAAAAGATGTAGCCATAAGGTCAAAAAGTGCTTATCTCGCTGAGTTGAAGCTTTTTTTGTTTTTGAGTGGAAATGACTAATGAATTTCATCAAGCTGGTTTCTGCTGGTGAGATATGTTGTTTAGGACATGATTCTGCACAATATATATCAAATTTAGAGTAATCCCATAACAGGTTCAAAAGATATAGCCATTCGTTCAAAAAGTGCTTATCTTATCGGGTTGAAGCGTTTTTGATTAAGAGTGGAAATAACTTATGAATTTCACCAAGTTGGTTTTTGCTGTTGATATATGTTCTTTAGAACATGATTCTGCACAATACATGTCAAATTCTGTGTAATCCAGCTACAAGTTCAAAAGATATAGCCATAAGGTCAAAAAGTGCTTATCTTACAGAGGTTAAATCTTTTTTGAGTTGGAGTGGAAATAACTAATGAATTTCATCAAGCTGGTTTCTGCTGTTGATATATGTTGTTTAGGACATGATTCTGCACAATTAATATCAAATTCAGTGTAATTCAGCGACAAAATCAAAAGATATAGCCATTCGTTCAAAAAGTGTTTAACTTATCGGGTTGAAATATGTTGTTTAAGACAAGATTTTGTACAATTTATGTCAAATTCAGTGTAATCCAGGTACATTTTCAAAAGATATAGCCATTCGTTAAAAAAGTGTTTATCTCACCGAGTTGAAATGTTTTTGAGTAGGAGTGGAAATAACTAATGAATTTCAATAATCTGGTTTCTGCTGTTGAAATATGTGTTTAGGACATGATTCTGCACAAAATATGTCAAATTCAGTGTAATTCAGCGACAAGATCAAATGATATAGCCATTCGTTCAAAAAGTGTTTATCTTATCGGGTTGAAGCGTTTTTGATTAGGAGTGGAAATAACTAATGAATATCATCAAGTTGGTTTCTACTGTTAAATATGTTGTTTAGGACATGATTCTGCACAATATATGTCAAATTCAGCGTAATCCCATCACATGTTCAAAAGATATATCCATTCGTCCAAAAACTGCTTATCTCACCGAGTTGAAGCGTTTTTGAGTTGCAGTGGAAATAACTTGTGAATTTCAATATGCTGGTTTTTGCTGTTGATATATGTTGTTAAGGACATGATTTTGCACAATATATGTCAAATTTAGTGTAATCACATCACAGTTTCAAAAGATATAGCCATTCGTTCAAAAAGTGCATATCTTATCGCGTTGAAGCGTTTTTGATTAAGAGTGGAAATAACTAATGAATTTCACCAATTTGGTTTTTGCTGTTGATATATGTTGATAAGGACATGATTCTGCACAATATATGTCAAATTCATGTTAAACCAGCCACAAGTTCAAAAGATGTATCCATAAGGTCAAAAACTGCTTTTCTCACCGAATTGAAGCGTTTTTGATCAGGAGTGGAAATAACTAATGGATTTCGTCATTCTGGTTTCTGCTGTTGAAATCTGTTGTTTAGGACAATATTCTGCACAAAATATGTCAAATTCAGTGTAATTCAGCGACAAAATCAAAAGATATAGCCATTCGTTCAAAAAGTGTTTATCTTATCGGGTTGAAATATGTTGTTTAGGACAAGATTTTGTACAATTTATGTAAAATTCAGTGCAATCCAGGTACATTTTCAAAAGATATAGCCATTCGTTCAAAAACTGCTTATGTCACCGAGTTGAGGCGTTTTTGAGTTGGAGTGGAAATAACTAATGAATTTCAATATGCTGGTTTTTGCTGTTGATATATGTTGTTTAGGACATGATTCTGCACAATATATGTCAATATCAGTATAATCCAGCGACAAGATCAAAAGATATAGCCATAAGGTCAAAAAGTACTTATCTTACCGAGTTAAATCATTTTTGATTAGGAGTGGAAATAACTATTGAATTTCATCAAGCTGGTGTCTGCTGGTGATATATGTTGTATAGGACATGATTCTGCACAATATATGTTAAATTCAGTGTAATCCCATCACATGTTCAAAAGATATAGCCATTCGTTAAAAAAGTGTTTATCTTATCGGATTGAAGCGTTTTTGATTAAGAGTGGAAATAACTCATGAATTTCATCAAGCTGGTTTCTGCTGTTCAAATATGATGTTCAGTACATGATTCTGCAAAATTAATGTCAAATTCAGTGTAATCCAGCCGCAAGTTCAAAAGATATAGCCATTCGTTAAAAAAGTGCTTATCTCATCGAGTTAAATTGTTTTTGAGTTGGAGTGGAAATAACTGATGAATTTCATCAAGCTGGTTTCTGCTGTTGATATATGTTGTCTTGGACATGATTCTGCACGATATATGTCAATTTCAGTGTAATCCCATCACAGGTTAAAAACATATAGCCATTCGTTCAAAAAGTCTTCATCTCACCGAGTCGAAGCGTTTTTGATTAGGAGTGAAAATAACAAATGAATTTCATCAAGCTGGTTTTTATTGTTGGAATATGTTGTTTAGGACATGATTCTGCAATATATATGTCAAATTCAGTGAAACCCAGCTACAAGATCAAACTATATAGCCATTCGTTCAAAAAGTGCTTTTCTCACCGAGTTGAAGCGTTTTTGATTAGGAGTGGAAATATCTAATGAATTTCATCAAGCTGGTTTTTCGCCGTTGAAATATGTTGTTTGGAACATGATTTAGCACAATATATTTCAAATTCAGTGTAATCCAGCTACAAGTTCAAAAGATATAGCCATTGGTTCAAAAAGTGCTTATATCACAGAGTTGAAGCGTTTTTGATTTTGAGTGGAAATGACTAATGAATTTCATCAAGCTGGTTTTTGCTGTTGAAATATGTTGTTTAGGACATGATTCTGTACAATATATGTCAAATTCAGTGTAATCCAGCTATAAGTTCAAAACATATAGCCATAAGGTCAAAAAGTGCTTATCTCACTGAGTTGAAGCGTTTTTGATGTTGAGTGGAAATGACTAATGAATTTCATCAAGCTGGTTTCTGCTGTTAAGATATGTTGTTTAGGACATGATTCTGCACAATATATGTCAAATTCAGTGTAATCCAGCGTCAAGATCAAAAGATATAGCCATTCGTTCAAAAAGTCTTTGTCTCACCGACTTGAAGCGTATTTGATTGGGAGTGGAAATAACAAATGAATTTCATCAAGCTGGTTTCTGCCGTTGACAAATGTTGTTTAGGACATCATTCTGCACAATATATGTCAACTTCAGTGTAATCCCATCACAGGTTCAAAAGATATAGCCATTCGTTCAAAAAGGACTTATCTCACCGAGTTGAAGCGTTTTTGATTAGGAGTGGAAATAACTAATGAATTTCATCTACCTGGTTTCTGATGTTGAAATATGTTTTTTAGGACATGATTCTGCACAAAATATGTCAAATTCAGTGTAATCCCATCACAGGTTCAAAAGATATAGCCATTCGTTCAAAAAGGGTTTATCTTATCGGGTTGAAGCATATTTGATTAGGAGTGGAAATAACTAATGAATTTCATCAAGCTGGTTTCTGCTGTTGAAATATGTTTTTTAGGACACGATTCTACGCAAAATATGTCAAATTCAGTGTAATCCAGCGTCAAGATCAAAAGATATAGCCTTTCGTTCAAAAAGTACTTATCTCACGGAGTTGAAGCGTTTTTGATTAGGAGTGGAAATAACTAATCAATTTCATCAAGCTGGTTTCTGTTGTTGAAATATGTTGTATAGGACATGATTCAGCACAAAAAATGTAAAATTCAGGGTAATCCAGCTACAAGTTCAAAAGATACAACCATTAGTTCAAAAACTGCTTATCTCACCGAGTTGAAGCGTTTTTGATTAGGAGTGGAAATAACTAATGAATTTCATCAATTTGGTTTCTACTGTTGAAATATGTTGTTTAGGACATGATTCTGCACAATATATGTCAAATTCTATGTAATCCCATCCAAGGTTCAAAAGATATAGCCATTCGTTCAAAAAGTTCTTATCTCATCGAGTTGAAGCGTTTTTGATTAAGAGAGGAAATAACTATTGAATTTCACCAAGCCTTTTTCTGCTGTTGATTGATGTTGTATAGGACATGATTCTGTACAATATATGTCAAATTCAGTGTAATCCAGCGACAAGATCAAAAGATATAGCCATTCGTTCGAAAACTGCTCATATCACCGAGTTGAAGCGTTTTTGAGTTGGAGTTGAAATAACTAATGAATTTCAATATGCTGGTTTTTGCTGTTGATATATGTTGTTTAGGACATGATTCTGCACAATATATGTCAAATTCAGTGTAATCCAGCTATAAGTTCAAAAGATGTAGCCATAAGGTCAAAAAGTGCTTATCTCGCTGAGTTGAAGCTTTTTTTGTTTTTGAGTGGAAATGACTAATGAATTTCATCAAGCTGGTTTCTGCTGGTGAGATATGTTGTTTAGGACATGATTCTGCACAATATATATCAAATTTAGAGTAATCCCATAACAGGTTCAAAAGATATAGCCATTCGTTCAAAAAGTGCTTATCTTATCGGGTTGAAGCGTTTTTGATTAAGAGTGGAAATAACTTATGAATTTCACCAAGTTGGTTTTTGCTGTTGATATATGTTCTTTAGAACATGATTCTGCACAATACATGTCAAATTCTGTGTAATCCAGCTACAAGTTCAAAAGATATAGCCATAAGGTCAAAAAGTGCTTATCTTACAGAGGTTAAATCTTTTTTGAGTTGGAGTGGAAATAACTAATGAATTTCATCAAGCTGGTTTCTGCTGTTGATATATGTTGTTTAGGACATGATTCTGCACAATTAATATCAAATTCAGTGTAATTCAGCGACAAAATCAAAAGATATAGCCATTCGTTCAAAAAGTGTTTAACTTATCGGGTTGAAATATGTTGTTTAAGACAAGATTTTGTACAATTTATGTCAAATTCAGTGTAATCCAGGTACATTTTCAAAAGATATAGCCATTCGTTAAAAAAGTGTTTATCTCACCGAGTTGAAATGTTTTTGAGTAGGAGTGGAAATAACTAATGAATTTCAATAATCTGGTTTCTGCTGTTGAAATATGTGTTTAGGACATGATTCTGCACAAAATATGTCAAATTCAGTGTAATTCAGCGACAAGATCAAATGATATAGCCATTCGTTCAAAAAGTGTTTATCTTATCGGGTTGAAGCGTTTTTGATTAGGAGTGGAAATAACTAATGAATATCATCAAGTTGGTTTCTACTGTTAAATATGTTGTTTAGGACATGATTCTGCACAATATATGTCAAATTCAGCGTAATCCCATCACATGTTCAAAAGATATATCCATTCGTCCAAAAACTGCTTATCTCACCGAGTTGAAGCGTTTTTGAGTTGCAGTGGAAATAACTTGTGAATTTCAATATGCTGGTTTTTGCTGTTGATATATGTTGTTAAGGACATGATTTTGCACAATATATGTCAAATTTAGTGTAATCACATCACAGTTTCAAAAGATATAGCCATTCGTTCAAAAAGTGCATATCTTATCGCGTTGAAGCGTTTTTGATTAAGAGTGGAAATAACTAATGAATTTCACCAATTTGGTTTTTGCTGTTGATATATGTTGATAAGGACATGATTCTGCACAATATATGTCAAATTCATGTTAAACCAGCCACAAGTTCAAAAGATGTATCCATAAGGTCAAAAACTGCTTTTCTCACCGAATTGAAGCGTTTTTGATCAGGAGTGGAAATAACTAATGGATTTCGTCATTCTGGTTTCTGCTGTTGAAATCTGTTGTTTAGGACAATATTCTGCACAAAATATGTCAAATTCAGTGTAATTCAGCGACAAAATCAAAAGATATAGCCATTCGTTCAAAAAGTGTTTATCTTATCGGGTTGAAATATGTTGTTTAGGACAAGATTTTGTACAATTTATGTAAAATTCAGTGCAATCCAGGTACATTTTCAAAAGATATAGCCATTCGTTAAAAAAGTGCTTATCTCACCGAGTTGAAGCGTTTTTGGTCAGGAGTGGAAATAACTAATGAATTTCATTAATCTGGTTTCTGTTGTTGAAATATGTTGTTTAGGACATGATTCTGCAAAAAATATGTCAACTTCAGTGTAATCCAGCGACAAGATCAATAGATATAGCCATTCGTGCAAAAAGTGCTTATCTCACGGAGTTGAAGCGTTTTTGATTTGGAGTGGAAATAACTAATGAATTCCATCAAGCTGGTTTCTGCTGTTGAAATATGTTGTTTAGGACATGATTCTGTACAATATATGTCAAATTCAGTGTAATCCAGCGACAAGATCAAAAGATATAGCCATTCGTTCGAAAACTGCTCATATCACCGAGTTGAAGCGTTTTTGAGTTGGAGTTGAAATAACTAATGAATTTCAATATGCTGGTTTTTGCTGTTGATATATGTTGTTTAGGACATGATTCTGCACAATATATGTCAAATTCAGTGTAATCCAGCTATAAGTTCAAAAGATGTAGCCATAAGGTCAAAAAGTGCTTATCTCGCTGAGTTGAAGCTTTTTTTGTTTTTGAGTGGAAATGACTAATGAATTTCATCAAGCTGGTTTCTGCTGGTGAGATATGTTGTTTAGGACATGATTCTGCACAATATATATCAAATTTAGAGTAATCCCATAACAGGTTCAAAAGATATAGCCATTCGTTCAAAAAGTGCTTATCTTATCGGGTTGAAGCGTTTTTGATTAAGAGTGGAAATAACTTATGAATTTCACCAAGTTGGTTTTTGCTGTTGATATATGTTCTTTAGAACATGATTCTGCACAATACATGTCAAATTCTGTGTAATCCAGCTACAAGTTCAAAAGATATAGCCATAAGGTCAAAAAGTGCTTATCTTACAGAGGTTAAATCTTTTTTGAGTTGGAGTGGAAATAACTAATGAATTTCATCAAGCTGGTTTCTGCTGTTGATATATGTTGTTTAGGACATGATTCTGCACAATTAATATCAAATTCAGTGTAATTCAGCGACAAAATCAAAAGATATAGCCATTCGTTCAAAAAGTGTTTAACTTATCGGGTTGAAATATGTTGTTTAAGACAAGATTTTGTACAATTTATGTCAAATTCAGTGTAATCCAGGTACATTTTCAAAAGATATAGCCATTCGTTAAAAAAGTGTTTATCTCACCGAGTTGAAATGTTTTTGAGTAGGAGTGGAAATAACTAATGAATTTCAATAATCTGGTTTCTGCTGTTGAAATATGTGTTTAGGACATGATTCTGCACAAAATATGTCAAATTCAGTGTAATTCAGCGACAAGATCAAATGATATAGCCATTCGTTCAAAAAGTGTTTATCTTATCGGGTTGAAGCGTTTTTGATTAGGAGTGGAAATAACTAATGAATATCATCAAGTTGGTTTCTACTGTTAAATATGTTGTTTAGGACATGATTCTGCACAATATATGTCAAATTCAGCGTAATCCCATCACATGTTCAAAAGATATATCCATTCGTCCAAAAACTGCTTATCTCACCGAGTTGAAGCGTTTTTGAGTTGCAGTGGAAATAACTTGTGAATTTCAATATGCTGGTTTTTGCTGTTGATATATGTTGTTAAGGACATGATTTTGCACAATATATGTCAAATTTAGTGTAATCACATCACAGTTTCAAAAGATATAGCCATTCGTTCAAAAAGTGCATATCTTATCGCGTTGAAGCGTTTTTGATTAAGAGTGGAAATAACTAATGAATTTCACCAATTTGGTTTTTGCTGTTGATATATGTTGATAAGGACATGATTCTGCACAATATATGTCAAATTCATGTTAAACCAGCCACAAGTTCAAAAGATGTATCCATAAGGTCAAAAACTGCTTTTCTCACCGAATTGAAGCGTTTTTGATCAGGAGTGGAAATAACTAATGGATTTCGTCATTCTGGTTTCTGCTGTTGAAATCTGTTGTTTAGGACAATATTCTGCACAAAATATGTCAAATTCAGTGTAATTCAGCGACAAAATCAAAAGATATAGCCATTCGTTCAAAAAGTGTTTATCTTATCGGGTTGAAATATGTTGTTTAGGACAAGATTTTGTACAATTTATGTAAAATTCAGTGCAATCCAGGTACATTTTCAAAAGATATAGCCATTCGTTAAAAAAGTGCTTATCTCACCGAGTTGAAGCGTTTTTGGTCAGGAGTGGAAATAACTAATGAATTTCATTAATCTGGTTTCTGTTGTTGAAATATGTTGTTTAGGACATGATTCTGCAAAAAATATGTCAACTTCAGTGTAATCCAGCGACAAGATCAATAGATATAGCCATTCGTGCAAAAAGTGCTTATCTCACGGAGTTGAAGCGTTTTTGATTTGGAGTGGAAATAACTAATGAATTCCATCAAGCTGGTTTCTGCTGTTGAAATATGTTGTTTAGGACATGATTCTGAACAATATATGTCAAATTCAGTGTGATCCCATCACATGTTCAAAAGATATAGCCATTCGTTCAAAAACTGCTTATGTCACCGAGTTGAGGCGTTTTTGAGTTGGAGTGGAAATAACTAATGAATTTCAATATGCTGGTTTTTGCTGTTGATATATGTTGTTTAGGACATGATTCTGCACAATATATGTCAATATCAGTATAATCCAGCGACAAGATCAAAAGATATAGCCATAAGGTCAAAAAGTACTTATCTTACCGAGTTAAATCATTTTTGATTAGGAGTGGAAATAACTATTGAATTTCATCAAGCTGGTGTCTGCTGGTGATATATGTTGTATAGGACATGATTCTGCACAATATATGTTAAATTCAGTGTAATCCCATCACATGTTCAAAAGATATAGCCATTCGTTCAAAAAGTGTTTATCTTATCGGATTGAAGCGTTTTTGATTAAGAGTGGAAATAACTCATGAATTTCATCAAGCTGGTTTCTGCTGTTAAAATATGATGTTCAGTACATGATTCTGCACAATTAATGTCAAATTCAGTGTAATCCAGCCGCAAGTTCAAAAGATATAGCCATTCGTTAAAAAAGTGCTTATCTCATCGAGTTAAATTGTTTTTGAGTTGGAGTGGAAATAACTGATGAATTTCACCAAGCTGGTTTCTGCTGTTGATATATGTTGTCTTGGACATGATTCTGCACGATATATGTCAATTTCAGTGTAATCCCATCACAGGTTAAAAACATATAGCCATTCGTTCAAAAAGTCTTCATCTCACCGAGTCGAAGCGTTTTTGATTAGGAGTGAAAATAACAAATGAATTTCATCAAGCTGGTTTTTATTGTTGGAATATGTTGTTTAGGACATGATTCTGCAATATATATGTCAAATTCAGTGAAACCCAGCTACAAGATCAAACTATATAGCCATTCGTTCAAAAAGTGCTTTTCTCACCGAGTTGAAGCGTTTTTGATTAGGAGTGGAAATATCTAATGAATTTCATCAAGCTGGTTTTTCGCCGTTGAAATATGTTGTTTGGAACATGATTTAGCACAATATATTTCAAATTCAGTGTAATCCAGCTACAAGTTCAAAAGATATAGCCATTGGTTCAAAAAGTGCTTATATCACAGAGTTGAAGCGTTTTTGATTTTGAGTGGAAATGACTAATGAATTTCATCAAGCTGGTTTTTGCTGTTGAAATATGTTGTTTAGGACATGATTCTGTACAATATATGTCAAATTCAGTGTAATCCAGCTATAAGTTCAAAACATATAGCCATAAGGTCAAAAAGTGCTTATCTCACTGAGTTGAAGCGTTTTTGATGTTGAGTGGAAATGACTAATGAATTTCATCAAGCTGGTTTCTGCTGTTAAGATATGTTGTTTAGGACATGATTCTGCACAATATATGTCAAATTCAGTGTAATCCAGCGTCAAGATCAAAAGATATAGCCATTCGTTCAAAAAGTCTTTGTCTCACCGACTTGAAGCGTATTTGATTGGGAGTGGAAATAACAAATGAATTTCATCAAGCTGGTTTCTGCCGTTGACAAATGTTGTTTAGGACATCATTCTGCACAATATATGTCAACTTCAGTGTAATCCCATCACAGGTTCAAAAGATATAGCCATTCGTTCAAAAAGGACTTATCTCACCGAGTTGAAGCGTTTTTGATTAGGAGTGGAAATAACTAATGAATTTCATCTACCTGGTTTCTGATGTTGAAATATGTTTTTTAGGACATGATTCTGCACAAAATATGTCAAATTCAGTGTAATCCCATCACAGGTTCAAAAGATATAGCCATTCGTTCAAAAAGGGTTTATCTTATCGGGTTGAAGCATATTTGATTAGGAGTGGAAATAACTAATGAATTTCATCAAGCTGGTTTCTGCTGTTGAAATATGTTTTTTAGGACACGATTCTACGCAAAATATGTCAAATTCAGTGTAATCCAGCGTCAAGATCAAAAGATATAGCCTTTCGTTCAAAAAGTACTTATCTCACGGAGTTGAAGCGTTTTTGATTAGGAGTGGAAATAACTAATCAATTTCATCAAGCTGGTTTCTGTTGTTGAAATATGTTGTATAGGACATGATTCAGCACAAAAAATGTAAAATTCAGGGTAATCCAGCTACAAGTTCAAAAGATACAACCATTAGTTCAAAAACTGCTTATCTCACCGAGTTGAAGCGTTTTTGATTAGGAGTGGAAATAACTAATGAATTTCATCAATTTGGTTTCTACTGTTGAAATATGTTGTTTAGGACATGATTCTGCACAATATATGTCAAATTCTATGTAATCCCATCCAAGGTTCAAAAGATATAGCCATTCGTTCAAAAAGTTCTTATCTCATCGAGTTGAAGCGTTTTTGATTAAGAGAGGAAATAACTATTGAATTTCACCAAGCCTTTTTCTGCTGTTGATTGATGTTGTATAGGACATGATTCTGTACAATATATGTCAAATTCAGTGTAATCCAGCGACAAGATCAAAAGATATAGCCATTCGTTCGAAAACTGCTCATATCACCGAGTTGAAGCGTTTTTGAGTTGGAGTTGAAATAACTAATGAATTTCAATATGCTGGTTTTTGCTGTTGATATATGTTGTTTAGGACATGATTCTGCACAATATATGTCAAATTCAGTGTAATCCAGCTATAAGTTCAAAAGATGTAGCCATAAGGTCAAAAAGTGCTTATCTCGCTGAGTTGAAGCTTTTTTTGTTTTTGAGTGGAAATGACTAATGAATTTCATCAAGCTGGTTTCTGCTGGTGAGATATGTTGTTTAGGACATGATTCTGCACAATATATATCAAATTTAGAGTAATCCCATAACAGGTTCAAAAGATATAGCCATTCGTTCAAAAAGTGCTTATCTTATCGGGTTGAAGCGTTTTTGATTAAGAGTGGAAATAACTTATGAATTTCACCAAGTTGGTTTTTGCTGTTGATATATGTTCTTTAGAACATGATTCTGCACAATACATGTCAAATTCTGTGTAATCCAGCTACAAGTTCAAAAGATATAGCCATAAGGTCAAAAAGTGCTTATCTTACAGAGGTTAAATCTTTTTTGAGTTGGAGTGGAAATAACTAATGAATTTCATCAAGCTGGTTTCTGCTGTTGATATATGTTGTTTAGGACATGATTCTGCACAATTAATATCAAATTCAGTGTAATTCAGCGACAAAATCAAAAGATATAGCCATTCGTTCAAAAAGTGTTTAACTTATCGGGTTGAAATATGTTGTTTAAGACAAGATTTTGTACAATTTATGTCAAATTCAGTGTAATCCAGGTACATTTTCAAAAGATATAGCCATTCGTTAAAAAAGTGTTTATCTCACCGAGTTGAAATGTTTTTGAGTAGGAGTGGAAATAACTAATGAATTTCAATAATCTGGTTTCTGCTGTTGAAATATGTGTTTAGGACATGATTCTGCACAAAATATGTCAAATTCAGTGTAATTCAGCGACAAGATCAAATGATATAGCCATTCGTTCAAAAAGTGTTTATCTTATCGGGTTGAAGCGTTTTTGATTAGGAGTGGAAATAACTAATGAATATCATCAAGTTGGTTTCTACTGTTAAATATGTTGTTTAGGACATGATTCTGCACAATATATGTCAAATTCAGCGTAATCCCATCACATGTTCAAAAGATATATCCATTCGTCCAAAAACTGCTTATCTCACCGAGTTGAAGCGTTTTTGAGTTGCAGTGGAAATAACTTGTGAATTTCAATATGCTGGTTTTTGCTGTTGATATATGTTGTTAAGGACATGATTTTGCACAGTATATGTCAAATTCAGTGTAATCACATCACAGTTTCAAAAGATATAGCCATTCGTTCAAAAAGTGCATATCTTATCGCGTTGAAGCGTTTTTGATTAAGAGTGGAAATAACTAATGAATTTCACCAATTTGGTTTTTGCTGTTGATATATGTTGATAAGGACATGATTCTGCACAATATATGTCAAATTCATGTTAAACCAGCCACAAGTTCAAAAGATGTATCCATAAGGTCAAAAACTGCTTTTCTCACCGAATTGAAGCGTTTTTGATCAGGAGTGGAAATAACTAATGGATTTCGTCATTCTGGTTTCTGCTGTTGAAATCTGTTGTTTAGGACAATATTCTGCACAAAATATGTCAAATTCAGTGTAATTCAGCGACAAAATCAAAAGATATAGCCATTCGTTCAAAAAGTGTTTATCTTATCGGGTTGAAATATGTTGTTTAGGACAAGATTTTGTACAATTTATGTAAAATTCAGTGCAATCCAGGTACATTTTCAAAAGATATAGCCATTCGTTAAAAAAGTGCTTATCTCACCGAGTTGAAGCGTTTTTGGTCAGGAGTGGAAATAACTAATGAATTTCATTAATCTGGTTTCTGTTGTTGAAATATGTTGTTTAGGACATGATTCTGCAAAAAATATGTCAACTTCAGTGTAATCCAGCGACAAGATCAATAGATATAGCCATTCGTGCAAAAAGTGCTTATCTCACGGAGTTGAAGCGTTTTTGATTTGGAGTGGAAATAACTAATGAATTCCATCAAGCTGGTTTCTGCTGTTGAAATATGTTGTTTAGGACATGATTCTGAACAATATATGTCAAATTCAGTGTGATCCCATCACATGTTCAAAAGATATAGCCATTCGTTCAAAAACTGCTTATGTCACCGAGTTGAGGCGTTTTTGAGTTGGAGTGGAAATAACTAATGAATTTCAATATGCTGGTTTTTGCTGTTGATATATGTTGTTTAGGACATGATTCTGCACAATATATGTCAATATCAGTATAATCCAGCGACAAGATCAAAAGATATAGCCATAAGGTCAAAAAGTACTTATCTTACCGAGTTAAATCATTTTTGATTAGGAGTGGAAATAACTATTGAATTTCATCAAGCTGGTGTCTGCTGGTGATATATGTTGTATAGGACATGATTCTGCACAATATATGTTAAATTCAGTGTAATCCCATCACATGTTCAAAAGATATAGCCATTCGTTCAAAAAGTGTTTATCTTATCGGATTGAAGCGTTTTTGATTAAGAGTGGAAATAACTCATGAATTTCATCAAGCTGGTTTCTGCTGTTAAAATATGATGTTCAGTACATGATTCTGCACAATTAATGTCAAATTCAGTGTAATCCAGCCGCAAGTTCAAAAGATATAGCCATTCGTTAAAAAAGTGCTTATCTCATCGAGTTAAATTGTTTTTGAGTTGGAGTGGAAATAACTGATGAATTTCACCAAGCTGGTTTCTGCTGTTGATATATGTTGTCTTGGACATGATTCTGCACGATATATGTCAATTTCAGTGTAATCCCATCACAGGTTAAAAACATATAGCCATTCGTTCAAAAAGTCTTCATCTCACCGAGTCGAAGCGTTTTTGATTAGGAGTGAAAATAACAAATGAATTTCATCAAGCTGGTTTTTATTGTTGGAATATGTTGTTTAGGACATGATTCTGCAATATATATGTCAAATTCAGTGAAACCCAGCTACAAGATCAAACTATATAGCCATTCGTTCAAAAAGTGCTTTTCTCACCGAGTTGAAGCGTTTTTGATTAGGAGTGGAAATATCTAATGAATTTCATCAAGCTGGTTTTTCGCCGTTGAAATATGTTGTTTGGAACATGATTTAGCACAATATATTTCAAATTCAGTGTAATCCAGCTACAAGTTCAAAAGATATAGCCATTGGTTCAAAAAGTGCTTATATCACAGAGTTGAAGCGTTTTTGATTTTGAGTGGAAATGACTAATGAATTTCATCAAGCTGGTTTTTGCTGTTGAAATATGTTGTTTAGGACATGATTCTGTACAATATATGTCAAATTCAGTGTAATCCAGCTATAAGTTCAAAACATATAGCCATAAGGTCAAAAAGTGCTTATCTCACTGAGTTGAAGCGTTTTTGATGTTGAGTGGAAATGACTAATGAATTTCATCAAGCTGGTTTCTGCTGTTAAGATATGTTGTTTAGGACATGATTCTGCACAATATATGTCAAATTCAGTGTAATCCAGCGTCAAGATCAAAAGATATAGCCATTCGTTCAAAAAGTCTTTGTCTCACCGACTTGAAGCGTATTTGATTGGGAGTGGAAATAACAAATGAATTTCATCAAGCTGGTTTCTGCCGTTGACAAATGTTGTTTAGGACATCATTCTGCACAATATATGTCAACTTCAGTGTAATCCCATCACAGGTTCAAAAGATATAGCCATTCGTTCAAAAAGGACTTATCTCACCGAGTTGAAGCGTTTTTGATTAGGAGTGGAAATAACTAATGAATTTCATCTACCTGGTTTCTGATGTTGAAATATGTTTTTTAGGACATGATTCTGCACAAAATATGTCAAATTCAGTGTAATCCCATCACAGGTTCAAAAGATATAGCCATTCGTTCAAAAAGGGTTTATCTTATCGGGTTGAAGCATATTTGATTAGGAGTGGAAATAACTAATGAATTTCATCAAGCTGGTTTCTGCTGTTGAAATATGTTTTTTAGGACACGATTCTACGCAAAATATGTCAAATTCAGTGTAATCCAGCGTCAAGATCAAAAGATATAGCCTTTCGTTCAAAAAGTACTTATCTCACGGAGTTGAAGCGTTTTTGATTAGGAGTGGAAATAACTAATCAATTTCATCAAGCTGGTTTCTGTTGTTGAAATATGTTGTATAGGACATGATTCAGCACAAAAAATGTAAAATTCAGGGTAATCCAGCTACAAGTTCAAAAGATACAACCATTAGTTCAAAAACTGCTTATCTCACCGAGTTGAAGCGTTTTTGATTAGGAGTGGAAATAACTAATGAATTTCATCAATTTGGTTTCTACTGTTGAAATATGTTGTTTAGGACATGATTCTGCACAATATATGTCAAATTCTATGTAATCCCATCCAAGGTTCAAAAGATATAGCCATTCGTTCAAAAAGTTCTTATCTCATCGAGTTGAAGCGTTTTTGATTAAGAGAGGAAATAACTATTGAATTTCACCAAGCCTTTTTCTGCTGTTGATTGATGTTGTATAGGACATGATTCTGTACAATATATGTCAAATTCAGTGTAATCCAGCGACAAGATCAAAAGATATAGCCATTCGTTCGAAAACTGCTCATATCACCGAGTTGAAGCGTTTTTGAGTTGGAGTTGAAATAACTAATGAATTTCAATATGCTGGTTTTTGCTGTTGATATATGTTGTTTAGGACATGATTCTGCACAATATATGTCAAATTCAGTGTAATCCAGCTATAAGTTCAAAAGATGTAGCCATAAGGTCAAAAAGTGCTTATCTCGCTGAGTTGAAGCTTTTTTTGTTTTTGAGTGGAAATGACTGATGAATTTCATCAAGCTGGTTTCTGCTGGTGAGATATGTTGTTTAGGACATGATTCTGCACAATATATATCAAATTTAGAGTAATCCCATAACAGGTTCAAAAGATATAGCCATTCGTTCAAAAAGTGCTTATCTTATCGGGTTGAAGCGTTTTTGATTAAGAGTGGAAATAACTTATGAATTTCACCAAGTTGGTTTTTGCTGTTGATATATGTTCTTTAGAACATGATTCTGCACAATACATGTCAAATTCTGTGTAATCCAGCTACAAGTTCAAAAGATATAGCCATAAGGTCAAAAAGTGCTTATCTTACAGAGGTTAAATCTTTTTTGAGTTGGAGTGGAAATAACTAATGAATTTCATCAAGCTGGTTTCTGCTGTTGATATATGTTGTTTAGGACATGATTCTGCACAATTAATATCAAATTCAGTGTAATTCAGCGACAAAATCAAAAGATATAGCCATTCGTTCAAAAAGTGTTTAACTTATCGGGTTGAAATATGTTGTTTAAGACAAGATTTTGTACAATTTATGTCAAATTCAGTGTAATCCAGGTACATTTTCAAAAGATATAGCCATTCGTTAAAAAAGTGTTTATCTCACCGAGTTGAAATGTTTTTGAGTAGGAGTGGAAATAACTAATGAATTTCAATAATCTGGTTTCTGCTGTTGAAATATGTGTTTAGGACATGATTCTGCACAAAATATGTCAAATTCAGTGTAATTCAGCGACAAGATCAAATGATATAGCCATTCGTTCAAAAAGTGTTTATCTTATCGGGTTGAAGCGTTTTTGATTAGGAGTGGAAATAACTAATGAATATCATCAAGTTGGTTTCTACTGTTAAATATGTTGTTTAGGACATGATTCTGCACAATATATGTCAAATTCAGCGTAATCCCATCACATGTTCAAAAGATATATCCATTCGTCCAAAAACTGCTTATCTCACCGAGTTGAAGCGTTTTTGAGTTGCAGTGGAAATAACTTGTGAATTTCAATATGCTGGTTTTTGCTGTTGATATATGTTGTTAAGGACATGATTTTGCACAATATATGTCAAATTTAGTGTAATCACATCACAGTTTCAAAAGATATAGCCATTCGTTCAAAAAGTGCATATCTTATCGCGTTGAAGCGTTTTTGATTAAGAGTGGAAATAACTAATGAATTTCACCAATTTGGTTTTTGCTGTTGATATATGTTGATAAGGACATGATTCTGCACAATATATGTCAAATTCATGTTAAACCAGCCACAAGTTCAAAAGATGTATCCATAAGGTCAAAAACTGCTTTTCTCACCGAATTGAAGCGTTTTTGATCAGGAGTGGAAATAACTAATGGATTTCGTCATTCTGGTTTCTGCTGTTGAAATCTGTTGTTTAGGACAATATTCTGCACAAAATATGTCAAATTCAGTGTAATTCAGCGACAAAATCAAAAGATATAGCCATTCGTTCAAAAAGTGTTTATCTTATCGGGTTGAAATATGTTGTTTAGGACAAGATTTTGTACAATTTATGTAAAATTCAGTGCAATCCAGGTACATTTTCAAAAGATATAGCCATTCGTTAAAAAAGTGCTTATCTCACCGAGTTGAAGCGTTTTTGGTCAGGAGTGGAAATAACTAATGAATTTCATTAATCTGGTTTCTGTTGTTGAAATATGTTGTTTAGGACATGATTCTGCAAAAAATATGTCAACTTCAGTGTAATCCAGCGACAAGATCAAAAGATATAGCCATTCGTGCAAAAAGTGCTTATCTCACGGAGTTGAAGCGTTTTTGATTTGGAGTGGAAATAACTAATGAATTCCATCAAGCTGGTTTCTGCTGTTGAAATATGTTGTTTAGGACATGATTCTGAACAATATATGTCAAATTCAGTGTGATCCCATCACATGTTCAAAAGATATAGCCATTCGTTCAAAAACTGCTTATGTCACCGAGCTGAGGCGTTTTTGAGTTGGAGTGGAAATAACTAATGAATTTCAATATGCTGGTTTTTGCTGTTGATATATGTTGTTTAGGACATGATTCTGCACAATATATGTCAATATCAGTATAATCCAGCGACAAGATCAAAAGATATAGCCATAAGGTCAAAAAGTACTTATCTTACCGAGTTAAATCATTTTTGATTAGGAGTGGAAATAACTATTGAATTTCATCAAGCTGGTGTCTGCTGGTGATATATGTTGTATAGGACATGATTCTGCACAATATATGTTAAATTCAGTGTAATCCCATCACATGTTCAAAAGATATAGCCATTCGTTAAAAAAGTGTTTATCTTATCGGATTGAAGCGTTTTTGATTAAGAGTGGAAATAACTCATGAATTTCATCAAGCTGGTTTCTGCTGTTCAAATATGATGTTCAGTACATGATTCTGCACAATTAATGTCAAATTCAGTGTAATCCAGCCGCAAGTTCAAAAGATATAGCCATTCGTTAAAAAAGTGCTTATCTCATCGAGTTAAATTGTTTTTGAGTTGGAGTGGAAATAACTGATGAATTTCATCAAGCTGGTTTCTGCTGTTGATATATGTTGTCTTGGACATGATTCTGCACGATATATGTCAATTTCAGTGTAATCCCATCACAGGTTAAAAACATATAGCCATTCGTTCAAAAAGTCTTCATCTCACCGAGTCGAAGCGTTTTTGATTAGGAGTGAAAATAACAAATGAATTTCATCAAGCTGGTTTTTATTGTTGGAATATGTTGTTTAGGACATGATTCTGCAATATATATGTCAAATTCAGTGAAACCCAGCTACAAGATCAAACTATATAGCCATTCGTTCAAAAAGTGCTTTTCTCACCGAGTTGAAGCGTTTTTGATTAGGAGTGGAAATATCTAATGAATTTCATCAAGCTGGTTTTTCGCCGTTGAAATATGTTGTTTGGAACATGATTTAGCACAATATATTTCAAATTCAGTGTAATCCAGCTACAAGTTCAAAAGATATAGCCATTGGTTCAAAAAGTGCTTATATCACAGAGTTGAAGCGTTTTTGATTTTGAGTGGAAATGACTAATGAATTTCATCAAGCTGGTTTTTGCTGTTGAAATATGTTGTTTAGGACATGATTCTGTACAATATATGTCAAATTCAGTGTAATCCAGCTATAAGTTCAAAACATATAGCCATAAGGTCAAAAAGTGCTTATCTCACTGAGTTGAAGCGTTTTTGATGTTGAGTGGAAATGACTAATGAATTTCATCAAGCTGGTTTCTGCTGTTAAGATATGTTGTTTAGGACATGATTCTGCACAATATATGTCAAATTCAGTGTAATCCAGCGTCAAGATCAAAAGATATAGCCATTCGTTCAAAAAGTCTTTGTCTCACCGACTTGAAGCGTATTTGATTGGGAGTGGAAATAACAAATGAATTTCATCAAGCTGGTTTCTGCCGTTGACAAATGTTGTTTAGGACATCATTCTGCACAATATATGTCAACTTCAGTGTAATCCCATCACAGGTTCAAAAGATATAGCCATTCGTTCAAAAAGGACTTATCTCACCGAGTTGAAGCGTTTTTGATTAGGAGTGGAAATAACTAATGAATTTCATCTACCTGGTTTCTGATGTTGAAATATGTTTTTTAGGACATGATTCTGCACAAAATATGTCAAATTCAGTGTAATCCCATCACAGGTTCAAAAGATATAGCCATTCGTTCAAAAAGGGTTTATCTTATCGGGTTGAAGCATATTTGATTAGGAGTGGAAATAACTAATGAATTTCATCAAGCTGGTTTCTGCTGTTGAAATATGTTTTTTAGGACACGATTCTACGCAAAATATGTCAAATTCAGTGTAATCCAGCGTCAAGATCAAAAGATATAGCCTTTCGTTCAAAAAGTACTTATCTCACGGAGTTGAAGCGTTTTTGATTAGGAGTGGAAATAACTAATCAATTTCATCAAGCTGGTTTCTGTTGTTGAAATATGTTGTATAGGACATGATTCAGCACAAAAAATGTAAAATTCAGGGTAATCCAGCTACAAGTTCAAAAGATACAACCATTAGTTCAAAAACTGCTTATCTCACCGAGTTGAAGCGTTTTTGATTAGGAGTGGAAATAACTAATGAATTTCATCAATTTGGTTTCTACTGTTGAAATATGTTGTTTAGGACATGATTCTGCACAATATATGTCAAATTCTATGTAATCCCATCCAAGGTTCAAAAGATATAGCCATTCGTTCAAAAAGTTCTTATCTCATCGAGTTGAAGCGTTTTTGATTAAGAGAGGAAATAACTATTGAATTTCACCAAGCCTTTTTCTGCTGTTGATTGATGTTGTATAGGACATGATTCTGTACAATATATGTCAAATTCAGTGTAATCCAGCGACAAGATCAAAAGATATAGCCATTCGTTCGAAAACTGCTCATATCACCGAGTTGAAGCGTTTTTGAGTTGGAGTTGAAATAACTAATGAATTTCAATATGCTGGTTTTTGCTGTTGATATATGTTGTTTAGGACATGATTCTGCACAATATATGTCAAATTCAGTGTAATCCAGCTATAAGTTCAAAAGATGTAGCCATAAGGTCAAAAAGTGCTTATCTCGCTGAGTTGAAGCTTTTTTTGTTTTTGAGTGGAAATGACTAATGAATTTCATCAAGCTGGTTTCTGCTGGTGAGATATGTTGTTTAGGACATGATTCTGCACAATATATATCAAATTTAGAGTAATCCCATAACAGGTTCAAAAGATATAGCCATTCGTTCAAAAAGTGCTTATCTTATCGGGTTGAAGCGTTTTTGATTAAGAGTGGAAATAACTTATGAATTTCACCAAGTTGGTTTTTGCTGTTGATATATGTTCTTTAGAACATGATTCTGCACAATACATGTCAAATTCTGTGTAATCCAGCTACAAGTTCAAAAGATATAGCCATAAGGTCAAAAAGTGCTTATCTTACAGAGGTTAAATCTTTTTTGAGTTGGAGTGGAAATAACTAATGAATTTCATCAAGCTGGTTTCTGCTGTTGATATATGTTGTTTAGGACATGATTCTGCACAATTAATATCAAATTCAGTGTAATTCAGCGACAAAATCAAAAGATATAGCCATTCGTTCAAAAAGTGTTTAACTTATCGGGTTGAAATATGTTGTTTAAGACAAGATTTTGTACAATTTATGTCAAATTCAGTGTAATCCAGGTACATTTTCAAAAGATATAGCCATTCGTTAAAAAAGTGTTTATCTCACCGAGTTGAAATGTTTTTGAGTAGGAGTGGAAATAACTAATGAATTTCAATAATCTGGTTTCTGCTGTTGAAATATGTGTTTAGGACATGATTCTGCACAAAATATGTCAAATTCAGTGTAATTCAGCGACAAGATCAAATGATATAGCCATTCGTTCAAAAAGTGTTTATCTTATCGGGTTGAAGCGTTTTTGATTAGGAGTGGAAATAACTAATGAATATCATCAAGTTGGTTTCTACTGTTAAATATGTTGTTTAGGACATGATTCTGCACAATATATGTCAAATTCAGCGTAATCCCATCACATGTTCAAAAGATATATCCATTCGTCCAAAAACTGCTTATCTCACCGAGTTGAAGCGTTTTTGAGTTGCAGTGGAAATAACTTGTGAATTTCAATATGCTGGTTTTTGCTGTTGATATATGTTGTTAAGGACATGATTTTGCACAATATATGTCAAATTTAGTGTAATCACATCACAGTTTCAAAAGATATAGCCATTCGTTCAAAAAGTGCATATCTTATCGCGTTGAAGCGTTTTTGATTAAGAGTGGAAATAACTAATGAATTTCACCAATTTGGTTTTTGCTGTTGATATATGTTGATAAGGACATGATTCTGCACAATATATGTCAAATTCATGTTAAACCAGCCACAAGTTCAAAAGATGTATCCATAAGGTCAAAAACTGCTTTTCTCACCGAATTGAAGCGTTTTTGATCAGGAGTGGAAATAACTAATGGATTTCGTCATTCTGGTTTCTGCTGTTGAAATCTGTTGTTTAGGACAATATTCTGCACAAAATATGTCAAATTCAGTGTAATTCAGCGACAAAATCAAAAGATATAGCCATTCGTTCAAAAAGTGTTTATCTTATCGGGTTGAAATATGTTGTTTAGGACAAGATTTTGTACAATTTATGTAAAATTCAGTGCAATCCAGGTACATTTTCAAAAGATATAGCCATTCGTTAAAAAAGTGCTTATCTCACCGAGTTGAAGCGTTTTTGGTCAGGAGTGGAAATAACTAATGAATTTCATTAATCTGGTTTCTGTTGTTGAAATATGTTGTTTAGGACATGATTCTGCAAAAAATATGTCAACTTCAGTGTAATCCAGCGACAAGATCAATAGATATAGCCATTCGTGCAAAAAGTGCTTATCTCACGGAGTTGAAGCGTTTTTGATTTGGAGTGGAAATAACTAATGAATTCCATCAAGCTGGTTTCTGCTGTTGAAATATGTTGTTTAGGACATGATTCTGAACAATATATGTCAAATTCAGTGTGATCCCATCACATGTTCAAAAGATATAGCCATTCGTTCAAAAACTGCTTATGTCACCGAGTTGAGGCGTTTTTGAGTTGGAGTGGAAATAACTAATGAATTTCAATATGCTGGTTTTTGCTGTTGATATATGTTGTTTAGGACATGATTCTGCACAATATATGTCAATATCAGTATAATCCAGCGACAAGATCAAAAGATATAGCCATAAGGTCAAAAAGTACTTATCTTACCGAGTTAAATCATTTTTGATTAGGAGTGGAAATAACTATTGAATTTCATCAAGCTGGTGTCTGCTGGTGATATATGTTGTATAGGACATGATTCTGCACAATATATGTTAAATTCAGTGTAATCCCATCACATGTTCAAAAGATATAGCCATTCGTTCAAAAAGTGTTTATCTTATCGGATTGAAGCGTTTTTGATTAAGAGTGGAAATAACTCATGAATTTCATCAAGCTGGTTTCTGCTGTTAAAATATGATGTTCAGTACATGATTCTGCAAAATTAATGTCAAATTCAGTGTAATCCAGCCGCAAGTTCAAAAGATATAGCCATTCGTTAAAAAAGTGCTTATCTCATCGAGTTAAATTGTTTTTGAGTTGGAGTGGAAATAACTGATGAATTTCATCAAGCTGGTTTCTGCTGTTGATATATGTTGTCTTGGACATGATTCTGCACGATATATGTCAATTTCAGTGTAATCCCATCACAGGTTAAAAACATATAGCCATTCGTTCAAAAAGTCTTCATCTCACCGAGTCGAAGCGTTTTTGATTAGGAGTGAAAATAACAAATGAATTTCATCAAGCTGGTTTTTATTGTTGGAATATGTTGTTTAGGACATGATTCTGCAATATATATGTCAAATTCAGTGAAACCCAGCTACAAGATCAAACTATATAGCCATTCGTTCAAAAAGTGCTTTTCTCACCGAGTTGAAGCGTTTTTGATTAGGAGTGGAAATATCTAATGAATTTCATCAAGCTGGTTTTTCGCCGTTGAAATATGTTGTTTGGAACATGATTTAGCACAATATATTTCAAATTCAGTGTAATCCAGCTACAAGTTCAAAAGATATAGCCATTGGTTCAAAAAGTGCTTATATCACAGAGTTGAAGCGTTTTTGATTTTGAGTGGAAATGACTAATGAATTTCATCAAGCTGGTTTTTGCTGTTGAAATATGTTGTTTAGGACATGATTCTGTACAATATATGTCAAATTCAGTGTAATCCAGCTATAAGTTCAAAACATATAGCCATAAGGTCAAAAAGTGCTTATCTCACTGAGTTGAAGCGTTTTTGATGTTGAGTGGAAATGACTAATGAATTTCATCAAGCTGGTTTCTGCTGTTAAGATATGTTGTTTAGGACATGATTCTGCACAATATATGTCAAATTCAGTGTAATCCAGCGTCAAGATCAAAAGATATAGCCATTCGTTCAAAAAGTCTTTGTCTCACCGACTTGAAGCGTATTTGATTGGGAGTGGAAATAACAAATGAATTTCATCAAGCTGGTTTCTGCCGTTGACAAATGTTGTTTAGGACATCATTCTGCACAATATATGTCAACTTCAGTGTAATCCCATCACAGGTTCAAAAGATATAGCCATTCGTTCAAAAAGTGCTTATCTCACCGAGTTGAAGCGTTTTTGATTAGGAGTGGAAATAACTAATGAATTTCATCTACCTGGTTTCTGATGTTGAAATATGTTTTTTAGGACATGATTCTGCACAAAATATGTCAAATTCAGTGTAATCCCATCACAGGTTCAAAAGATATAGCCATTCGTTCAAAAAGGGTTTATCTTATCGGGTTGAAGCATATTTGATTAGGAGTGGAAATAACTAATGAATTTCATCAAGCTGGTTTCTGCTGTTGAAATATGTTTTTTAGGACACGATTCTACGCAAAATATGTCAAATTCAGTGTAATCCAGCGTCAAGATCAAAAGATATAGCCTTTCGTTCAAAAAGTACTTATCTCACGGAGTTGAAGCGTTTTTGATTAGGAGTGGAAATAACTAATCAATTTCATCAAGCTGGTTTCTGTTGTTGAAATATGTTGTATAGGACATGATTCAGCACAAAAAATGTAAAATTCAGGGTAATCCAGCTACAAGTTCAAAAGATACAACCATTAGTTCAAAAACTGCTTATCTCACCGAGTTGAAGCGTTTTTGATTAGGAGTGGAAATAACTAATGAATTTCATCAATTTGGTTTCTACTGTTGAAATATGTTGTTTAGGACATGATTCTGCACAATATATGTCAAATTCTATGTAATCCCATCCAAGGTTCAAAAGATATAGCCATTCGTTCAAAAAGTTCTTATCTCATCGAGTTGAAGCGTTTTTGATTAAGAGAGGAAATAACTATTGAATTTCACCAAGCCTTTTTCTGCTGTTGATTGATGTTGTATAGGACATGATTCTGTACAATATATGTCAAATTCAGTGTAATCCAGCGACAAGATCAAAAGATATAGCCATTCGTTCGAAAACTGCTCATATCACCGAGTTGAAGCGTTTTTGAGTTGGAGTTGAAATAACTAATGAATTTCAATATGCTGGTTTTTGCTGTTGATATATGTTGTTTAGGACATGATTCTGCACAATATATGTCAAATTCAGTGTAATCCAGCTATAAGTTCAAAAGATGTAGCCATAAGGTCAAAAAGTGCTTATCTCGCTGAGTTGAAGCTTTTTTTGTTTTTGAGTGGAAATGACTAATGAATTTCATCAAGCTGGTTTCTGCTGGTGAGATATGTTGTTTAGGACATGATTCTGCACAATATATATCAAATTTAGAGTAATCCCATAACAGGTTCAAAAGATATAGCCATTCGTTCAAAAAGTGCTTATCTTATCGGGTTGAAGCGTTTTTGATTAAGAGTGGAAATAACTTATGAATTTCACCAAGTTGGTTTTTGCTGTTGATATATGTTCTTTAGAACATGATTCTGCACAATACATGTCAAATTCTGTGTAATCCAGCTACAAGTTCAAAAGATATAGCCATAAGGTCAAAAAGTGCTTATCTTACAGAGGTTAAATCTTTTTTGAGTTGGAGTGGAAATAACTAATGAATTTCATCAAGCTGGTTTCTGCTGTTGATATATGTTGTTTAGGACATGATTCTGCACAATTAATATCAAATTCAGTGTAATTCAGCGACAAAATCAAAAGATATAGCCATTCGTTCAAAAAGTGTTTAACTTATCGGGTTGAAATATGTTGTTTAAGACAAGATTTTGTACAATTTATGTCAAATTCAGTGTAATCCAGGTACATTTTCAAAAGATATAGCCATTCGTTAAAAAAGTGTTTATCTCACCGAGTTGAAATGTTTTTGAGTAGGAGTGGAAATAACTAATGAATTTCAATAATCTGGTTTCTGCTGTTGAAATATGTGTTTAGGACATGATTCTGCACAAAATATGTCAAATTCAGTGTAATTCAGCGACAAGATCAAATGATATAGCCATTCGTTCAAAAAGTGTTTATCTTATCGGGTTGAAGCGTTTTTGATTAGGAGTGGAAATAACTAATGAATATCATCAAGTTGGTTTCTACTGTTAAATATGTTGTTTAGGACATGATTCTGCACAATATATGTCAAATTCAGCGTAATCCCATCACATGTTCAAAAGATATATCCATTCGTCCAAAAACTGCTTATCTCACCGAGTTGAAGCGTTTTTGAGTTGCAGTGGAAATAACTTGTGAATTTCAATATGCTGGTTTTTGCTGTTGATATATGTTGTTAAGGACATGATTTTGCACAATATATGTCAAATTTAGTGTAATCACATCACAGTTTCAAAAGATATAGCCATTCGTTCAAAAAGTGCATATCTTATCGCGTTGAAGCGTTTTTGATTAAGAGTGGAAATAACTAATGAATTTCACCAATTTGGTTTTTGCTGTTGATATATGTTGATAAGGACATGATTCTGCACAATATATGTCAAATTCATGTTAAACCAGCCACAAGTTCAAAAGATGTATCCATAAGGTCAAAAACTGCTTTTCTCACCGAATTGAAGCGTTTTTGATCAGGAGTGGAAATAACTAATGGATTTCGTCATTCTGGTTTCTGCTGTTGAAATCTGTTGTTTAGGACAATATTCTGCACAAAATATGTCAAATTCAGTGTAATTCAGCGACAAAATCAAAAGATATAGCCATTCGTTCAAAAAGTGTTTATCTTATCGGGTTGAAATATGTTGTTTAGGACAAGATTTTGTACAATTTATGTAAAATTCAGTGCAATCCAGGTACATTTTCAAAAGATATAGCCATTCGTTAAAAAAGTGCTTATCTCACCGAGTTGAAGCGTTTTTGGTCAGGAGTGGAAATAACTAATGAATTTCATTAATCTGGTTTCTGTTGTTGATATATGTTGTTTAGGACATGATTCTGCAAAAAATATGTCAACTTCAGTGTAATCCAGCGACAAGATCAAAAGATATAGCCATTCGTGCAAAAAGTGCTTATCTCACGGAGTTGAAGCGTTTTTGATTTGGAGTGGAAATAACTAATGAATTCCATCAAGCTGGTTTCTGCTGTTGAAATATGTTGTTTAGGACATGATTCTGAACAATATATGTCAAATTCAGTGTGATCCCATCACATGTTCAAAAGATATAGCCATTCGTTCAAAAACTGCTTATGTCACCGAGTTGAGGCGTTTTTGAGTTGGAGTGGAAATAACTATTGAATTTCATCAAGCTGGTGTCTGCTGGTGATATATGTTGTATAGGACATGATTCTGCACAATATATGTTAAATTCAGTGTAATCCCATCACATGTTCAAAAGATATAGCCATTCGTTAAAAAAGTGTTTATCTTATCGGATTGAAGCGTTTTTGATTAAGAGTGGAAATAACTCATGAATTTCATCAAGCTGGTTTCTGCTGTTCAAATATGATGTTCAGTACATGATTCTGCAAAATTAATGTCAAATTCAGTGTAATCCAGCCGCAAGTTCAAAAGATATAGCCATTCGTTAAAAAAGTGCTTATCTCATCGAGTTAAATTGTTTTTGAGTTGGAGTGGAAATAACTGATGAATTTCATCAAGCTGGTTTCTGCTGTTGATATATGTTGTCTTGGACATGATTCTGCACGATATATGTCAATTTCAGTGTAATCCCATCACAGGTTAAAAACATATAGCCATTCGTTCAAAAAGTCTTCATCTCACCGAGTCGAAGCGTTTTTGATTAGGAGTGAAAATAACAAATGAATTTCATCAAGCTGGTTTTTATTGTTGGAATATGTTGTTTAGGACATGATTCTGCAATATATATGTCAAATTCAGTGAAACCCAGCTACAAGATCAAACTATATAGCCATTCGTTCAAAAAGTGCTTTTCTCACCGAGTTGAAGCGTTTTTGATTAGGAGTGGAAATATCTAATGAATTTCATCAAGCTGGTTTTTCGCCGTTGAAATATGTTGTTTGGAACATGATTTAGCACAATATATTTCAAATTCAGTGTAATCCACCTACAAGTTCAAAAGATATAGCCATTGGTTCAAAAAGTGCTTATATCACAGAGTTGAAGCGTTTTTGATTTTGAGTGGAAATGACTAATGAATTTCATCAAGCTGGTTTTTGCTGTTGAAATATGTTGTTTAGGACATGATTCTGTACAATATATGTCAAATTCAGTGTAATCCAGCTATAAGTTCAAAACATATAGCCATAAGGTCAAAAAGTGCTTATCTCACTGAGTTGAAGCGTTTTTGATGTTGAGTGGAAATGACTAATGAATTTCATCAAGCTGGTTTCTGCTGTTAAGATATGTTGTTTAGGACATGATTCTGCACAATATATGTCAAATTCAGTGTAATCCAGCGTCAAGATCAAAAGATATAGCCATTCGTTCAAAAAGTCTTTGTCTCACCGACTTGAAGCGTATTTGATTGGGAGTGGAAATAACAAATGAATTTCATCAAGCTGGTTTCTGCCGTTGACAAATGTTGTTTAGGACATCATTCTGCACAATATATGTCAACTTCAGTGTAATCCCATCACAGGTTCAAAAGATATAGCCATTCGTTCAAAAAGGACTTATCTCACCGAGTTGAAGCGTTTTTGATTAGGAGTGGAAATAACTAATGAATTTCATCTACCTGGTTTCTGATGTTGAAATATGTTTTTTAGGACATGATTCTGCACAAAATATGTCAAATTCAGTGTAATCCCATCACAGGTTCAAAAGATATAGCCATTCGTTCAAAAAGGGTTTATCTTATCGGGTTGAAGCATATTTGATTAGGAGTGGAAATAACTAATGAATTTCATCAAGCTGGTTTCTGCTGTTGAAATATGTTTTTTAGGACACGATTCTACGCAAAATATGTCAAATTCAGTGTAATCCAGCGTCAAGATCAAAAGATATAGCCTTTCGTTCAAAAAGTACTTATCTCACGGAGTTGAAGCGTTTTTGATTAGGAGTGGAAATAACTAATCAATTTCATCAAGCTGGTTTCTGTTGTTGAAATATGTTGTATAGGACATGATTCAGCACAAAAAATGTAAAATTCAGGGTAATCCAGCTACAAGTTCAAAAGATACAACCATTAGTTCAAAAACTGCTTATCTCACCGAGTTGAAGCGTTTTTGATTAGGAGTGGAAATAACTAATGAATTTCATCAATTTGGTTTCTACTGTTGAAATATGTTGTTTAGGACATGATTCTGCACAATATATGTCAAATTCTATGTAATCCCATCCAAGGTTCAAAAGATATAGCCATTCGTTCAAAAAGTTCTTATCTCATCGAGTTGAAGCGTTTTTGATTAAGAGAGGAAATAACTATTGAATTTCACCAAGCCTTTTTCTGCTGTTGATTGATGTTGTATAGGACATGATTCTGTACAATATATGTCAAATTCAGTGTAATCCAGCGACAAGATCAAAAGATATAGCCATTCGTTCGAAAACTGCTCATATCACCGAGTTGAAGCGTTTTTGAGTTGGAGTTGAAATAACTAATGAATTTCAATATGCTGGTTTTTGCTGTTGATATATGTTGTTTAGGACATGATTCTGCACAATATATGTCAAATTCAGTGTAATCCAGCTATAAGTTCAAAAGATGTAGCCATAAGGTCAAAAAGTGCTTATCTCGCTGAGTTGAAGCTTTTTTTGTTTTTGAGTGGAAATGACTAATGAATTTCATCAAGCTGGTTTCTGCTGGTGAGATATGTTGTTTAGGACATGATTCTGCACAATATATATCAAATTTAGAGTAATCCCATAACAGGTTCAAAAGATATAGCCATTCGTTCAAAAAGTGCTTATCTTATCGGGTTGAAGCGTTTTTGATTAAGAGTGGAAATAACTTATGAATTTCACCAAGTTGGTTTTTGCTGTTGATATATGTTCTTTAGAACATGATTCTGCACAATACATGTCAAATTCTGTGTAATCCAGCTACAAGTTCAAAAGATATAGCCATAAGGTCAAAAAGTGCTTATCTTACAGAGGTTAAATCTTTTTTGAGTTGGAGTGGAAATAACTAATGAATTTCATCAAGCTGGTTTCTGCTGTTGATATATGTTGTTTAGGACATGATTCTGCACAATTAATATCAAATTCAGTGTAATTCAGCGACAAAATCAAAAGATATAGCCATTCGTTCAAAAAGTGTTTAACTTATCGGGTTGAAATATGTTGTTTAAGACAAGATTTTGTACAATTTATGTCAAATTCAGTGTAATCCAGGTACATTTTCAAAAGATATAGCCATTCGTTAAAAAAGTGTTTATCTCACCGAGTTGAAATGTTTTTGAGTAGGAGTGGAAATAACTAATGAATTTCAATAATCTGGTTTCTGCTGTTGAAATATGTGTTTAGGACATGATTCTGCACAAAATATGTCAAATTCAGTGTAATTCAGCGACAAGATCAAATGATATAGCCATTCGTTCAAAAAGTGTTTATCTTATCGGGTTGAAGCGTTTTTGATTAGGAGTGGAAATAACTAATGAATATCATCAAGTTGGTTTCTACTGTTAAATATGTTGTTTAGGACATGATTCTGCACAATATATGTCAAATTCAGCGTAATCCCATCACATGTTCAAAAGATATATCCATTCGTCCAAAAACTGCTTATCTCACCGAGTTGAAGCGTTTTTGAGTTGCAGTGGAAATAACTTGTGAATTTCAATATGCTGGTTTTTGCTGTTGATATATGTTGTTAAGGACATGATTTTGCACAATATATGTCAAATTTAGTGTAATCACATCACAGTTTCAAAAGATATAGCCATTCGTTCAAAAAGTGCATATCTTATCGCGTTGAAGCGTTTTTGATTAAGAGTGGAAATAACTAATGAATTTCACCAATTTGGTTTTTGCTGTTGATATATGTTGATAAGGACATGATTCTGCACAATATATGTCAAATTCATGTTAAACCAGCCACAAGTTCAAAAGATGTATCCATAAGGTCAAAAACTGCTTTTCTCACCGAATTGAAGCGTTTTTGATCAGGAGTGGAAATAACTAATGGATTTCGTCATTCTGGTTTCTGCTGTTGAAATCTGTTGTTTAGGACAATATTCTGCACAAAATATGTCAAATTCAGTGTAATTCAGCGACAAAATCAAAAGATATAGCCATTCGTTCAAAAAGTGTTTATCTTATCGGGTTGAAATATGTTGTTTAGGACAAGATTTTGTACAATTTATGTAAAATTCAGTGCAATCCAGGTACATTTTCAAAAGATATAGCCATTCGTTAAAAAAGTGCTTATCTCACCGAGTTGAAGCGTTTTTGGTCAGGAGTGGAAATAACTAATGAATTTCATTAATCTGGTTTCTGTTGTTGAAATATGTTGTTTAGGACATGATTCTGCAAAAAATATGTCAACTTCAGTGTAATCCAGCGACAAGATCAAAAGATATAGCCATTCGTGCAAAAAGTGCTTATCTCACGGAGTTGAAGCGTTTTTGATTTGGAGTGGAAATAACTAATGAATTCCATCAAGCTGGTTTCTGCTGTTGAAATATGTTGTTTAGGACATGATTCTGAACAATATATGTCAAATTCAGTGTGATCCCATCACATGTTCAAAAGATATAGCCATTCGTTCAAAAACTGCTTATGTCACCGAGTTGAGGCGTTTTTGAGTTGGAGTGGAAATAACTAATGAATTTCAATATGCTGGTTTTTGCTGTTGATATATGTTGTTTAGGACATGATTCTGCACAATATATGTCAATATCAGTATAATCCAGCGACAAGATCAAAAGATATAGCCATAAGGTCAAAAAGTACTTATCTTACCGAGTTAAATCATTTTTGATTAGGAGTGGAAATAACTATTGAATTTCATCAAGCTGGTGTCTGCTGGTGATATATGTTGTATAGGACATGATTCTGCACAATATATGTTAAATTCAGTGTAATCCCATCACATGTTCAAAAGATATAGCCATTCGTTCAAAAAGTGTTTATCTTATCGGATTGAAGCGTTTTTGATTAAGAGTGGAAATAACTCATGAATTTCATCAAGCTGGTTTCTGCTGTTAAAATATGATGTTCAGTACATGATTCTGCACAATTAATGTCAAATTCAGTGTAATCCAGCCGCAAGTTCAAAAGATATAGCCATTCGTTAAAAAAGTGCTTATCTCATCGAGTTAAATTGTTTTTGAGTTGGAGTGGAAATAACTGATGAATTTCACCAAGCTGGTTTCTGCTGTTGATATATGTTGTCTTGGACATGATTCTGCACGATATATGTCAATTTCAGTGTAATCCCATCACAGGTTAAAAACATATAGCCATTCGTTCAAAAAGTCTTCATCTCACCGAGTCGAAGCGTTTTTGATTAGGAGTGAAAATAACAAATGAATTTCATCAAGCTGGTTTTTATTGTTGGAATATGTTGTTTAGGACATGATTCTGCAATATATATGTCAAATTCAGTGAAACCCAGCTACAAGATCAAACTATATAGCCATTCGTTCAAAAAGTGCTTTTCTCACCGAGTTGAAGCGTTTTTGATTAGGAGTGGAAATATCTAATGAATTTCATCAAGCTGGTTTTTCGCCATTGAAATATGTTGTTTAGGACATGATTCTGTACAATATATGTCAAATTCAGTGTAATCCAGCTATAAGTTCAAAACATATAGCCATAAGGTCAAAAAGTGCTTATCTCACTGAGTTGAAGCGTTTTTGATGTTGAGTGGAAATGACTAATGAATTTCATCAAGCTGGTTTCTGCTGTTAAGATATGTTGTTTAGGACATGATTCTGCACAATATATGTCAAATTCAGTGTAATCCAGCGTCAAGATCAAAAGATATAGCCATTCGTTTAAAAAAGTCTTTGTCTCACCGACTTGAAGCGTATTTGATTGGGAGTGGAAATAACAAATGAATTTCATCAAGCTGGTTTCTGCCGTTGACAAATGTTGTTTAGGACATCATTCTGCACAATATATGTCAACTTCAGTGTAATCCCATCACAGGTTCAAAAGATATAGCCATTCGTTCAAAAAGGACTTATCTCACCGAGTTTAAGCGTATTTGATTAGGAGTGGAAATAACTAATGAATTTCATCTACCTGGTTTCTGATGTTGAAATATGTTTTTTAGGACATGATTCTGCACAAAATATGTCAAATTAAGTGTAATCCCATCACAGGTTCAAAAGATATAGCCATTCGTTCAAAAAGGGTTTATCTTATCGGGTTGAAGCATATTTGATTAGGAGTGGAAATAACTAATGAATTTCATCAAGCTGGTTTCTGCTGTTGAAATATGTTTTTTAGGACACGATTCTACGCAAAATATGTCAAATTCAGTGTAATCCAGCGTCAAGATCAAAAGATATAGCCTTTCGTTCAAAAAGTACTTATCTCACGGAGTTGAAGCGTTTTTGATTAGGAGTGGAAATAACTAATCAATTTCATCAAGCTGGTTTCTGTTGTTGAAATATGTTGTATAGGACATGATTCAGCACAAAAAATGTAAAATTCAGGGTAATCCAGCTACAAGTTCAAAAGATACAACCATTAGTTCAAAAAGTGCTTATCTCACCGAGTTGAAGCGTTTTTGATTAGGAGTGGAAATAACTAATGAATTTCATCAATTTGGTTTCTACTGTTGAAATATGTTGTTAAGGACATGATTCTGCACAATATATGTCAAATTCTTTGTAATCCCATCCAAGGATCAAAAGATATAGCCATTCGTTCAAAAAGTTCTTATCTCATCGAGTTGAAGCGTTTTTGATTAAGAGAGGAAATAACTATTGAATTTCAACAAGCCTTTTTCTGCTGTTGATAGATGTTGTATAGGACATGATTCTGTACAATATATGTCAAATTCAGTGTAATCCAGCGACAAGATCAAAAGATATAGCCATTCGTTCGAAAACTGCTCATATCACCGAGTTGAAGCGTTTTTGAGTTGGAGTTGAAATAACTAATGAATTTCAATATGCTGGTTTTTGCTGTTGATATATGTTGTTTAGGACATGATTCTGCACAATATATGTCAAATTCAGTGTAATCCAGCTACAAGTTCAAAAGATATAGCCATAAGGTCAAAAAGTGCTTATCTTACAGAGGTTAAATCTTTTTTGAGTTGGAGTGGAAATAACTAATGAATTTCATCAAGCTGGTTTCTGCTGTTGATATATGTTGTTTAGGACATGATTCTGCACAATATATATCAAATTTAGAGTAATCCCATCACAGTTTCAAAAGATATAGCCATTCCTTCTAAAAGTGCTTGTCTCATCGGGTTTAATCATTTTTGATTAAGAGTGGAAATAACTAATGAATTTCATCAAGCTGGTTTCTGCTGTTGATATATGTTGTTTAGGACATGATTCTGCACAATATATGTCAATCTCAGTGTAATCCCATCACAGGTTCAAAAGATATAGCCATTCGTTCAAAAAGTCTTCATCTCACTGAGTTGAGGCGTTTTTGATTAGGAGTGGAAATAAAAAAATGAATTTCATTAAGCTGGTTTCTGCTGTGGAAATATGTTGTTTAGGACATGATTCTGCACAAAATATGTCAAATTCAATGTAATCCAGGTACAAATTCAAAAGATATAGCCATTCGTTCGAAAAGTTCTTATATCACTGACTTGAAGCGTTTTTGACTAGTAGCTGAAATAACTAATGAATTCCATCAAGCCGGTTTCTGCTGTTGAAATATCTTGTTTAGGACATGATTCTGCACAATATATGTCAAATTCAGTGTAACCCAGCTACAAGATCAAAATATATAGCCATTCGTTAAAAAAGTGCTTTTCTCACCGAGTTGAAGCGTTATTGATTAGGAGTGGAAATAACTAATGAATTTCATTAATCTGGTTTCTGCTGTTGAAATATGTTGTTTAGGACAATATTCTGCACAAAATATGTCAAATTCAGTGTAATTCAGCGACAAGATCAAAAGATATAGCCATTCGTTCAAAAAGTGCTTATCTCACTGACTTGAAGCGTTTTTGACTAGTAGCTGAAATAACTAATGAATTCCATCAAGCCGGTTTCTGCTGTTGAAATATCTTGTTTAGGACATGATTCTGCACAATATATGTCAAATTCAGTGTAACCCAGCTACAAGATCAAAATATATAGCCATTCGTTAAAAAAGTGCTTTTCTCACCGAGTTGAAGCGTTATTGATTAGGAGTGGAAATAACTAATGAATTTCATTAATCTGGTTTCTGCTGTTGAAATATGTTGTTTAGGACAATATTCTGCACAAAATATGTCAAATTCAGTGTAATTCAGCGACAAGATCAAAAGATATAGCCATTCGTTCAAAAAGTGTTTATCTTATCGGGTTGAAATATGTTGTTTAGGACAAGATTTTGTACAATTTATGTAAAATTCAGTGCAATCCAGGTACATTTTCAAAAGATATAGCCGTTCGTTAAAAAAGTTCTTTTCTCACCGAGTTGAAGCGTTATTGATTAGGAGTCGAAATAACTAATGAATTTCATCAATCTGGTTTCTGCTGTGGAAATATGTTTTTTAGGACATGATTTTGCACTAAATATTTCAAATTCAGTGTGATCCAGCGACAAGATCAAAAGATATAGCCATTCGTGCAAAAAGTGCTTATCTCACGGAGTTGAAGCGTTTTTGATTTGGAGTGGAAATAACTAATGAATTCCATCAAGCTGGTTTTTGCTGTTGATATATGTTGTTTAGGACATGATTCTGAACAATATATGTCAAATTCAGTGTGATCCCATCACATGTTCAAAAGATATAGCCATTCGTTCAAAAAGTGCTTATCTCACCGAGTTGAAGCGTTTTTGAGTTGGAGTGGAAATAACTAATGAATTTCAATATGCTGGTTTTTGCCGTTGATATATGTTGTTTAGGACATGATTCTGCACAATATATGTCAATATCAGTATAATCCAGTGACAAGATCAAAAGATATAGCCATAAGCTCAAAAATCACTTATCTTACCAAGTTAAATCGCTTTTGATTAGAAGTGGAAATAACTAATGAATTCCATCAAGCTGGTGTCTGCTGGTGATATATGTTGTTTAGGACATGATTCTGCACAATATATGTTAAATTCAGTGTAATCCCATCACATGTTCAAAAGATATAGCCATTCGTTCAAAAAGTGTTTATCTTATCGGATTGAAGCGTTTTTGATTAAGAGTGGAAATAACTCATGAATTTCACCAAGCTGGTTTCTGCTGTTCAAATATGATGTTCAGTACATGATTCTGCACAATTAATGTCAAATTCAGTGTAATCCGGCGGCAAGTTCAAAAGATATAGCCATTCGTTAAAAAAGTGCTTATCTTATCGAGTTAAATTGTTTTTGAGTTGGAGTGGAAATAACTGATGAATTTCATCAAGCTGGTTTCTGCTGTTGATATTTGTTGTCTTGGACATGATTCTGCACGATATATGTCAATTTCAGTGTAATCCCATCACAGGTTAAAAACATATAGCCATTCTTTCAAAAAGTCTTCATCTAACCGAGTCGAAGCGTTTTTGATTAGGAGTGAAAATAACTAATGAATTTCATCAAGCTGGTTTCTGCTGTTGAAATATGTTGTTTAGGACATGATTCTACACCAAATATGTCAAATTCAGTGTAATCCAGCGTCAAGATCAAAAGATATAGCCATTCGTTCAAAAAGTGTTTATCTCACCGAGTTGAAGCGTTTTTGATTAGGAGTGGAAATAACTAATGAATTTCATCAAGCTGGTTTCTGCCGTTGAAATATGTTGTTTAGGACATGATTCTGCACAATATATGTCAAATTCAGTGTGATCCCATGACATGTTCAAAAGATATAGCCATTGGTTCAAAAAGGACTTATCTCACCAAGTTGAACCGTTTTTGATTAGGATTGGAAATATCTAACGGATTTCATCAAGCTGGTTTCTGCTGTTGAAATATGTTTTTTAGGACATGATTTTGAACTAAATATTTCAAATTCAGTGTAATCCAGCGACAAGATCAAAAGATATAGCCATTCGTGCAAAAAGTGCTTATCTCACTGAGTTGAAGCTTTTTTGATTTGGAGTGGAAATAACTAATGAATTCCATCAAACTGGTTTCTGCTGTTGATATATGTTGTTTTCAGGACATGATTCTGCACAATATATGTCAAATTCAGTGTAATCCAGCGACAAGATCAAAAGATATAGCCATTCGTTCAAAAACTGCTTATCTCACCGAGTTGAAGCGTTTTTGAGTTGGAGTGGAAATAACTAATGAATTTCAATATGCTGGTTATTGCTGTTTATATATGTTGTTTAGGACATGATTCTACACAATATATGTCAAATTCAGTGTAATCCAGCTACAAGGTCAAAAGATATAGCCATTCGTTCAAAAACTGCTTATCTCACCGAGTTGAAGCGTTTTTGAGTTGGAGTGGAAATAACTAATGAATTTCAATATGCTGGTTATTGCTGTTTATATATGTTGTTTAGGACATGATTCTACACAATATATGTCAAATTCAGTGTAATCCAGCTACAAGTTCAAAAGATATAGCCATAAGGTCAAAAAGTAATTATCTTACCGAGTTAAATCGCTTTTGATTAGGAGTGGAAATAACACATGAATTTCATCAAGCTGGTGTCTGCTGGTGATATATGTTGTTTAGAACATGACTCTGCACAATATATGTCAAATTCAGTGTAATCCCATCACATGTTCAAAAGATATAGCCATTCGTTCAAAAAGTGTTTATCTTATCGTGTCACGATGTGCTGGGGCGGACTCGAGCAGGGAACCACACTTCGGGGCAGAGATGGGTGGAAAGCGCTTTTATTTGGTTGAAGTTGCAGAACTGGATGCGAACGGGATGGGTTGCAGACTGGACGGGATGCAGACTGGACTGGACGGGTTGCAGACCGGACTGGACGGGACGAGTTGCAGACTGGACAAGACGAGTTGCAGACTGGACAAGACGAGTTGCAGACTGAACGGCAGAGGCTGGGCCTCAACAGTACGGGTTGCGGGAGGGAACAGAGGTCACGCCGGCCGTCTGGGCCCGGCCGTGACTCGGGAAGGGAACAGAGGTCACGCCGGCCGTGACTCGGGAAGGGAACAGAGGTCAGGACGGCCGTCTGGTCCCGGCCGTGACTCGGGAAGGGAACAGAGGTCAGGACGGCCGTCTGGGCCCGGCCGTGACTCGGGAAGGGAACAGAGGTCACGACGGCCGTCTGGGCCCGGCCGTGACTCGGGAAGGGAACAGAGGTCACGACGGCCGTCTGGGCCCGGCCGTGACTCGGGAAGGGAACAGAGGTCACGCCGGCCGTCTGGGCCCGGCCGTGACTCGGGAAGGGAACAGAGGTCACGCCGGCCGTCTGGGCCCGGCCGTGACTCGGGAAGGGAACAGAGGTCACGCCGGCCGTCTGGGCCCGGCCGTGACTCGGGAAGGGAACAGAGGTCACGCCGGCCGTCTGGGCCCGGCCGTGACTCGGGAAGGGAACAGAGGTCACGCCGGCCGTCTGGGCCCGGCCGTGACTCGGGAAGGGAACAGAGGTCACGTCGGCCGTCTGGGCCCGGCCGTGACTCGGGAAGGGAAAGGAGGTCACACCTGGGGTCCGGTCATAGCAGGGGTGAGGTCCGGGTTGGCAAGGGTGAGGTCCAGGTCGTGGCAGGGTCCCACAGTAGTTCATGAAGACCACAATCCCCCGGCGCCAGGCAGAGAGTGCCGCTGCCCTTTATAGGGATCTCGATTAGCGGCATCTGCTGCAGCTAGCACAGATTACAACAGGGATCAGCTGTGAACCCTGACATATCGGGTTGAAGCGTTTTTGATTAAGAGTGGAAATAACTAATGAATTTCACCAAGCTGGTTTCTGCTGTTTATATATGTTGTTCAGTACATGATTCTGCACAATATATGTCAAATTCAGTGTAATCCAGCTACAAGTTCAAAAGATATAGCCATTCGTTAAAAAAGTGCTTATCTCACCGAGGTGAAGCGTTTTTGATTAGGAGTGATATAACTAATGAATTTCATCAAGTTGGTTTCTACTGTTGAAATATGTTGATTAGGACATGATTCTGCACAATATATGTCAACTTCAGTGTAATCCCATCACAGGTTAAAAACATATAGTAATTCGTTCAAAAAGTGTATATCTTATCGGGTTGAAGCGTTTTTGATTATGAATGGAAATAACTAATGGATTTCATCAAGCTGGTTTTTGCCGTTGAAATATATTGTTTGGAACATGATTTTGCACAATATATGTAAAATTCAGTGGAATCCAGCTACAAGTTCAAAAGATATAGCCATTCGTTGAAAAATTGCTTATCTTACCGAGTTGAAGCGTTTTTGATTAGGAGTAGAAATAACTAATGAATTTCATCAAGCTGGTTTCTGCTGTTGAAATATGTTTTTTAGGACATGATTCTGCACAAAATATGTCAAATTCAATGTAATTCCATCACAGGTTCAAAAGATAGAGGCCATTCGTTCCATAAGTGTTTATCTTATCGGGTTGAAGCGTTTTTGATTAAGAGAGGAAATAACTATTGAATTTCATCAAGCTGGTTTCTGCTGTTGAAATATGTTGTTTAGGACATGATTCTACACCAAATATGTCAAATTCAGTGTAATCCAGCGTCAAGATCAAAAGATATACCCTTTCGTTCAAAAACTGCTTATCTCACGGAGATGTAGCGTTTTTGATTAGGAGTGGAAATAACGAATAAATTTCATCAAGCTGGTTTCTGCTATTGAAATATGTTGTTTAGGACATGATTCTGCACAATATATGTCAAATTCAGTGGGATCCCATTACAGGTTCAAAACATATAGCCATTGGTTCAAAAAGGACTTATCTCACCAAGTTGAAGCGTTTTTGATTAGGAGTGGAAAAAACTAATGGATTTCATCAAGCTGGTTTCTGCTGTTGAAATATGTTGTTTAAGACATGATTCTGCACTAAATATGTCAAATTCAGTGTAATCCAGCGACAAGATCAAAATATATAGCCATTCGTTCAAAAAGTGCTTTTCTCACCGAGTTGAAGCGTTTTTGATTAGGAGTGGAAATAACTAATGGATTTCATCAAGCTGGTTTTTGCCGTTGAGATATGTTGTTTGGAACATGATTTTGCACAATATATTTCAAATTCAGTGTAATCCAGCTACAAGTTCAAAAGATATAGCCATTCGTTCAAAAAGTGCTTATCTCACCGAGTTGAAGCGTTTTTGATTTTGAGTGGAAATGACTAATGAATTTCATCTAGCTGGTTTCTGATTTTGAAATATGTTTTTTAGGACATGATTCTGCACGATATATGTCAAATTCAGTGTAATCGCATCACAGGTTCAAAAGATATAGCCATTCGTTCAAAAAGTGTTTATCTTATCGGGTTGAAGCGTTTTTGATTAGGAGTGGAGATAACTAATGAATTTCATCAAGCTGGTTTCTGCTGTTGAAATATGTTTTTTAGGACATGATTCTACGCAAAATATGTCAAATTCAGTGTAATCCACCGTCAAGATCAAAAGATGTAGCCTTTCGTTCAAAAAGTGCTTATCTCACGAGGTTGAAGCGTTTTTGATTAGGAGTGGAAATAACTAATCAATTTCATCAAGCTGGTTTCTGTTGTTGAAATATTTTGTATAGGACATGATTCAGCACAAAAAATGTAAAATTCAGGGTAATCCAGCTACAAGTTCAAAAGATACAGCCATTAGTTCAAAAAGTGCTTATCTCACCGAGTTGAAGCGTTTTTGATTAGGAGTGGAAATAACTAATGAATTTCATCAAGTTGGTTTCTACTGTTGAAATATGTTGTTTAGGACATGATTCTGCACAATATATGTCAAATTCAGTGTAATCCCATCCAAGGTTCAAAAGATATAGCCATTCGTTCTAAAAGTGCTTATCTTATCGGGTTGAATCATTTTTGATTAAGAGTGGAAATAACTAATGAATTTCACCAAGTTGGTTTTTGTTGTTGATATATGTTGTTTAGGACATGATTCTGCACAATATATGTCAAATTCAATATAATCCAGCCATAAGTTCAAAAGATATAGCCATAAGGTCAAAAACTGCATATCTTATCGGTTAAATCGTTTTTGAGTTGGAGTGGAAATAACTAATGAATTTCATCATGCTGGATTCTGCTGTTGATATATGTTGTTTAGGAAAAGATTCTGCACAATATATGTCAATTTCAGTGTAATCCCATCACAGGTTCAAAAGATTTAGCCATTCGTTCAAAAAGTCTTCATCTCACTGACTTGAAGCGTTTTTGATTCGGAGTGGAAATAAAAAAATGAATTTCATTAAGCTGGTTTCTGCTGTGGAAATATGTTGTTTAGTACATGATTCTGAACAAAATATGTCAAATTCAGTGTAATCCAGGTACAAATTCAAAAGATAAAGCCATTCGTTCAAAAAGTTCTTATATCACTGACTTGAAGTGTTTTTGACTAGTAGCTGAAATAACTAATGAATTTCATCAAGCCGGTTTCTGCTGTTGATATATCTTGTTTAGGACATGATTCTGCACAATATATGTCAAATTCAATGTAACCCAGCTACAAGATCAAAATATATAGCCATTCGTTAAAAAAGTGCTTTTCTCACCGAGTTGAAGCGTTATTGATTAGGAGTGGAAATAAGTTATGAATTTCATTAATCTGGTTTCTGCTGTTGAAATATGTTGTTTAGGACAATATTCTACACAAAATATGTCAAATTCAGTGTAATTCAGCGACAAAATCAAAAGATATAGCCATTCGTTCAAAAAGTGTTTATCTTATCGGGTTGAAATATGTTGTTTAGGACAAGATTTTGTACAATTTATGTCAAATTCAGTGTAATCCTGGCACATTTTCAAAAGATATAGCCATTCGTTAAAAAAGTGCTTTTCTCACCGGAGTTGAAGCGTTATTGATTAGGAGTGGAAATAACTAATGAATTTCATTAATCTGGTTTCTGCTGTTGAAATATGTTGTTTAGGACATGATTCTGCAAAAAATATGTCAAATTCAGCTTAATCCCATCACATGTTCAAAAGATATAGCCATTCGTTCAAAAACGTCTTATCTAACCGAGTTGAAGCGTTTTTGATTAGGAGTGGAAAAAACTAATGGATTTCATCAAGCTGGTTTCTACTGTTGAAATATGTTGTATAGGACATGATTCTGCACAATATATGTCAAATTCAGTGTAATCCAGCGACAAGATCAAAAGATATAGCCATTCGTTCAAAAACTGCTTATCTCACCGAGTTGAAGCGTTTTTTAGTTGGAGTGGAAATAACTAATGAATTTCAATATGCTGGTTTTTGCTGATGATATATGTTGTTTAGGACATGATTTTGCACAATATATGTCAAATTTAGTGTAATCACATCACAGGTTCAAAAGATATAGCCATTCGTTCAAAGAGTGCTTTTCTCACCAAGTTGAGGCGTTTTTGATCAGTATTGGAAATAACTAATGGATTTCATCAAGCTGGTTTTTGCCGTTGAAATATGTTGTTTGGAACATGATTTTGCACAATATATGTCAAATTCAGTGGAATCCAGGTACAAGTTCAAAAGATATAGCCATTCGTTCAAAAAGTGCTTCTCTCACCGAGTTGAAGCGTTTTTTATTAGGAGTGGAAATGACTAATGGATTTCATCAAGCTGGTTTCTACTGTTGAAATATGTTGATTAGGACATGATTCTGCACAATATATGTCAACTTCAATGTAATCCCATCACATGTTCAAAAGATATAGCCATTCGTTCAAAAAGTGTATATCTTATCGGGTTGAAGCGTTTTTGATTAAGAGTGGAAATAACTAATGAATTTCACCAAGCTGGTTTCTGATGTTCAAATATGTTGTTTAGGACACGATTCTACACAAAATATGTCAAATTCAGTGTAATCCAGCGTCAAGATCAAAAGATATAGCCTTTCGTTCAAAAAGTGCTTATCTCACCGAGTTGAAGCGTTTTTGATTCGGAGTAAAAATAACGAATGAATTTCATCAAGCTGGTTTCTGCCGTTGAAATATGATGTTTAGGACATGATTCTGCGCAATATATGTCAAATTCAGTGGGATCCCATTACAGGTTCAAAAGATATAGCCATTGGTTCAAGAAGGACTTATCTCACCAAGTTGAAGCGGTTTTGATTTGGAGTGGAAAAAACTAATGGATTTCATCAAGCTGGTTTCTGCTGTTGAAATATGTTGTCTAGGACATGATTCTGCACGATATATGTCAAATTCAGTGTAATCCAGCGACAAGATCAAAAGATATAGCCATTCGTACAAAAAGTGCTTATCTCACAAAGTTGAAGCTTTTTTGATTAATAGTGGAAATAACTAATGAATTCCATCAAGCTGGTTTCTGCTGTTGATATATGTTGATTAGGACATGATTCTGCACAATATATGTCAAATTCAGTGTGATCCCATCACAAGTTCAAAAGATATATCCATTCGTTCAAAAACTGCTTATCTCACCGAGTTGAAGCGTTTTTGATTGAGAGAGGAAATAACTAATGAATTTCACTAAGCCTGTTTCTGCTGTTGATAGATGTTGTATAGGACATGATTCTGCACAATATATGTCAAATTCAGTGTAATCCAGCGACAAGATCAAAAGATATAGCCATAAGGTCAAAAAGTGCTTGTCTTACCGAGTTAAATCGTTTTTGAGTTGGAGTGGAAATAACTCATGAATTTCATCAAGCTGGTGTCTGCTGGTAATATATGTTATTTAGGACATGATTCAGCAAAATATATGTTAAAATCAGTGTAATCCCATCACATGTTCAAAAGATATAGTCATTCATTCAAAAAGTGTTTATGTTATCGGGTTGAAGCGTTTTTGATTAAAAGTGGAAACAACTAATGAATTTCACCAAGCTGGTTTCTGCTGTTCAAATATGTTGTTCAGTACATGATTCTGCACAATATATGTCAAATTCAGTGTAATCCAGCTACAAGTTCAAAAGATATAGCCATTCGTTCAAAAAGTGTTTATCTTATCGGGTTGAAGCGTTTTTTATTAGGAGTGGAAATAACTAATGAATTTCACTAAGCCTGTTTCTGCTGTTGATAGATGTTGTATAGGACATGATTCTGCAAAATATATGTCAAATTCAGTGTAATCCAGCGACAAGATCAAAAGATAAAGCCATTCGTTCAAAAACTGCTTATCTCACCGAGTTGAAGCGTTTTTGAGTTGGAGTGGAAATAACTAATGAATTTCAATATGATGGTTTTTGCTTTTGATAGATCATGTTTAGGACATGATTCTGCACAATATATGTCAAATTCAGTGTAATTCAGCTATAAATTCAAAAGATATAGCCATAAGGTCAAAAAGTGCTTATTTCACTGAGTTGAAGCGTTTTTGATTTTGAGTGGAAATGACTAATGAATTTCATCAAGCTGGTTTCTGCTGTTGAAATATGTTGTTTAGGACATGATTCTGCACAAAATATATCAAATTCAGTGTAATCCAGCTACAAGTTCAAAAGATATAGCCATAAGGTCAAAAAGTGCTTGTCTTACCGAGTTAAATCGTTTTTGATTTGGAGTGGAAATAACTCATGAATTTCATCAAGCTGAAGTCTGCTGGTGATATATGTTATTTAGGACATGATTCAGCACAATATATGTTAAAATCAGTGTAATCCCATCACATGTTCAAAAGATATAGTCATTCATTCAAAAAGTGTTGATCTTATCGGGTTGAAGCGTTTTTGATTAAAAGTGGAAATAACTAATGGATTTCACCAAGCTGGTTTCTGCTGTTCAAATATGTTGTTCAGTACATGATTCTGCACTAAATATGTCAAATTCAGTGTAATCCAGCTACAAGTTCAAAACATATAGCCATTCGTTCAAAAAGTGTTTATCTTATCGGGTTGAAGCGTTTTTTATTAGGAGTGGAAATAACTAATGAATTTCATCAAGATGGTTTTTGCCGTTGAAATATGTTTTTTAGAACATGATTCTGCACAATTAATGTCAAATTCAGTGTAATCCAGCTACAAGTTCAAAAGATATAGCCATTCGTTAAAAAAGTGCTTATCTCACCGAGTTGAAGCGTTTTTTATTAGGGATGGAAATAACTAATGAATTTCATCAAGCTGGTTTCTGCTTTTGAAATATGTTGTTTAGAAAATGATTCTGCACAATATATGTCAACTTCAGTGTAATCCAGCCACAAGTTAAAAAGATATATCCATAAGGTCAAAAACTGCTTATCTTATCGAGTTAAATTGTTTTTGAGTTGGAGTGGAAATGACTAATGAATTTCATCATGCTGGTTTCTGCTGTTGATATATGTTGTCTAGGACATGATTCTGCACAATATATGTCAATTTCAGTTTAAACCCATCACAGGTTAAAAACATATAGCCATTCGTTCAAAAAGTCTTCATCTCACCGAGTTGAAGCGTTTTTGATTAGGAGTGAAAATAACTAATGAATTTCATCAAGCTGGTTTCTACTGTTGAAATATGTTGTTTAGGACATGATTTTGCACAAAATATATCAAATTCAGTGTAATCCAGCTACAAGTTCAAAAGATATAGCCATAAGGTCAAAAACTGCTTGTCTTACCGAGTTAAATCGTTTTTGAGTTGGAGTGGAAATAATTCATGAATTTCATCAAGCTGGTTTCTGCTGGTGATATATGTTGTTTAGAACATGATTCTGCACAATATATGTCAAATTCAGTGTAATCCCATTACAGGTTCAAAAGATATAGCCATTCGTTCAAAAAGTGTTTATCTTATCGGGTTGAAGCGTTTTTGATTAAGAGTGGAAATAACTAATGAATTTCACCAAGCTGGTTTCTGCTGTTCAAATATGTTGTACAGTACATGATTCTGCACAATATATGTCAAATTCAGTGTAATCCAGCCACAAGTTCAAAAAATAAAGCCATTCGTTCAGATAGTGCTTCTCTCACCGAGTTGAAGCGTTTTTGATTAGGAGTGGAAATAACTAATGGATTTCATCAAGCTGGTTTTTGCCATTGAAATATGTTGTTTAGAACATGATTCTGCACAATTAATGTCAAATTCAGTGTAATCCCATCACAGGTTCAAAAGATATAGCCATTCGTTCAAAAAGTCTTCATCTCACCGAGTTGAAGCGTTTTTGATTAGGAGTGGAAATAACTAATGAATTTTCATCAGGTTGGTTTCTACTGTTGAAATATGTTGATTAGCACATGATTCTGCACAATATATGTCAACTTCAGTGTAATCCCATCACAGGTTCAAAAGATATAGCCATTCGATCAAAAAGTGTATATCTTATCGGGTTGAAGCGTTTTTGATTAGGAATGGAAATAACTAATGAATTTCATCAAGCCGCTTTCTGCTTTTGAAATGTGTTGTTTAGGGCATAATTCTGCAAAATATATTTCAAATTCAGTGTAATCCAGCTACAAGATCAAAAGTTATAGCCATTCGTTCAAAAAGTGCTTATCTCACCGAGTTGAAGCTTTTTTGATTTGGAGTGGAAATAACTAATGAATTCCATCAAGCTGGTTTCAGCTATTGAAATACGTTGATTAGGACATGATTTTGCACAATATATGTCAAATTCAGTGTAACCAAGCTACAAGATCAAAATATATAGCCCTTCGTTCAAAAATTGCTTATCTCACCGAGTTGAAGCGTTTTTGATTAGGAGTGGAAATAACTAATGGATTTCATCAAGCTGGTTTTTGCCGTTGAAATATGTTGTTTAGAACATGATTCTGCACAATTTATTTCAAATTCAGTGTAATCCAGCTACAAGTTCAAAAGATATTGCGATTCGTTCAAAAAGTGCTTATCACACCGAATTGAAGCGTTTTCAATTCGGAGTGGAAATAACTAATGAATTTTATCAAGCTGATTTCTGCTGTTGAAATATGTTGTTTAGGACATGATTCTGCAATATATATGTCAAATTCAGTGTGATCCCATTACAGGTTCAAAAGATATAGCCATTCCATCAAAAAGTACTTATCTCAGCGAAATGAAGCTTTTTTGATTAGGGGTGGAAATAACTAATGAATTTCATCAAGCTGGTTTTTGATTTTGAAATATGTTGTCTCGGACATGATTCTGCACAATAAATGTCAAATTCAGTTTGATCCCATTACAGGTTCAAAAGATATAGCCATTCGTTCAAAAAGTGTTTATCTTATCGAGTTGAAGCGTTTTTGATTAAGAGAGGAAATAACCCAAGGATTTCATCAAGGTTGTTTCTGGTGTTGAAATGTATTGTTTAGGGCATGATTTTGCATGATATATGTCAAATTCAGTGTAATCCAGCTATAAGTTCAAAAGATATAGCCATTCGTTCACAAAGTGCTTATCTCACCAAGTTGAAGCGTTTTTGATTAGGAGTGGAAATAACTAATCAACTTCATAAAGCTGGTTTCTGCTGTTGAAATATGTTTTTTAGGACATGATTCAGCACAATATATGTCAAATTCAGTGTAATCCAGCTATAAATTCAAAAGATATAGCCATTCTTTCAATAAGTGTTTATCTTATTGGGTGTAAGCGTTCCTGATTAGAAGTGTAAATAACTAATGAATTTCATCAAGCTGGTTTCTGGTGTTGAAATGTGTTGTTTAGGGCATGATTCTGCAAGACATATTTCAAATTCAGTGTAATCCAGCTATATGTTCAAAAGATATAGCCATTCGTTCACAAAGTGCTTATCTCACCGAGTTGAAGCGTTTTTGATTCGGAGTGGAAATAACTAATGAATTTCATCAAGCTGGTTTCTGCTATTGAAATATGTTGTTTAGGACATGATTCTGCACAATATATGTCAAATTCAGTGTAACCAAGCTACAAGATCAAAATATATAGCCCTTCGTTCAAAAAGTGCTTATCTCACCGAGTTGAAGCGTTTTTGATTAGGAGTGGAAATAACTAATGGATTTCATCAAGCTGGTTTCTGCTGTTGAAATATGTTGTTTAGGGCATGATTCTGCACAAAATATATCAAATTCAGTGTAATCCAGCTACAAGTTCAAAAGATATTGCCATTCCTTCAAAAAGTGCTTATCTCACCGAGTTGAAGCGTTTTCGATTCGGAGTGGAAATAACTAATGAATTTCATCAAGCTGGTTTCTGCTGTTGAAATATGTTGTTTAGGACATGATTCATCACAAAATATGTCAAATTCAGTGTGATCCCATTACAGGTTCAAAAGATATAGCCATTCCTTCAAAAAAGACTTATCTCACCGAAATGAAGCGTTTTTGATCATCAAGCTGGTTTTTGCTGTTGAAATATGTTGTTTAGGACATGATTCTGCACGATATATGTCAGTCAGTTTGATCCCATTACAGGTTCAAAAGATATAGCCATTCGTTCAAAAAGTGCTTATCTCACCGAGTTGAACCGTTTTTGATTAGGGGTGGAAATAACTAATGGATTTCATCAAGCTGGTTTCTACTGTTGAAATATGTTGTTTAGAACATGATTCTACAAAATACATTTCAAATTCAGTGTAATCCAGCTACAGGTTCAAAAGATATAGCCAGAAGGTCAAAAAGTGCTTAATTTACCGAGTTAAATCGTTTTTGAGTTGGAGTGGAAATAACAAAACATTTTCAGCTTTTTTGGTACACAATGTAAATAAATCATAAAAGTCTTCAAGCAGGTTACTGGTGCTGAAATATGTTGAAAAGGACCAAATTCATCACAATATATGTCAAAATCACTGTAATCCAGCAACAAATTGAAAGATATAGCCATACGGGCAAAAAGTGCTTATCTCACTGCGTTGAAGCAGTTTTGATACAGAGTGTAAATAACAAAAGATTCATTTATTCATTTAAAGCAGGTTACTGGTGCTGAAATATGTGTAAAGGGACCAAATTCTGCACAAAATATATCAAAATAGTTGTGATCCTGCAACCGATTCGAAAGATATAGCCATACAGTCAAAAAGTTCTTATCTCACTGAGTTGAAGCGTTTTGGTACACAGTGTAAATAACTACAGATTCCTTTCAAGCAGGTTAGTGGTGCTAAAATATGTTGAAAAGGACCAGACTCTGCACAACATATGTCAAAATCACTCTTATCCAGCATTACATTCAAAAGATATATCCATATGGTCAAAAAGTTATTTTCTCACTGAGTTAGAGCGTTTTTGATACAGATTGTAAATAACTAAAGATTCCTTTCAAGCAGGTTACTGCTGCTGAAATGTGTTGAAAAGGACCAGATTCTGCACAATATATATCAAAATCACTGTAATCCAGCAACATATTGAAAGGATATAGCCATATGGTCATAAAAGTCCTTATCTCACTGAGTTGAAGCGTTTTTGGTACACAGAGTAAATAAGTCATGAAAGTCTTCAAGCAGGTTACTGGTGCTGAAATATGTTGAAAAGGACCATATTCTGCACAACCTATGTAAAAATCACTGTAATCCAGCAACAAATTGAAAAGACATAGCCATATGGTCAAAAAGTGCTTATCTCACTGAGTTGAAGCGTTTTTGATACAGAGTGTAAATAACTAAAGATTCCTTTGAAGCAGGTTACTGGTGCTGAAATATGTTTGAAAGGACCAAATTCTGCACAATATATGTCAAAATAATTGTGATCCTGCAACCGATTCAAAAGATACAGCCATATGGTCAAAAGGTGCTTATCTCACTGAGTTGAAGCGTTTTTGCTACAGAGTGTAAATAACTACAGATTCCTTTGAAGCAGGTTACTTGCGCTGAAACATATTGAAAAGGAAACAATTCTGCACATTATATGTCAAAATTATTCAAATCCAGCCACTTGGTTGAAAGATATAGCCATGTGGTCAAAAACTGCTAATCTCACCGAGTAAAAGCGTTTAGTGTACAAATTGTGAATAACTTATGAATTCTCTCAATCTTGTATCTGGTGCTGATATATATTGAAAAGATCATGATTCTTTACAATATATATCAAAATCCCTCTTATCCAACCACAGCATTGAAAGATATAGCCATGAGGTCAAAAACTTTTTATCGCACTGAGTTGAAGCGTTTACTTTACAAAATATAAATAACATATGAATTCTCTCAAGCTTTTTTCTGGTGTGGAAATATGTCCAAAAGGAAATGATTCTGCACAATATATATATCAAAATCACTCAAAATCCAGCCATAGGTTCGAAAGATATATCCAGGTGGTCTAAAAGTGCTTATCTCACTGACTTTAAGCTTTTACTGTACAAATTGTAAATAACTTAGGAATTCTCCCAGGCTTGTGTCTTGTGCTGATATATGTTGAATAGAACATGATTCTGCACAATAAATGTCAAAATCACTCAAATCCAGCCACTTGGTCCAAAGATATAGCCATGTGGCAAAAAAGTCTTATCTCACCGAGTTGAAGCGTTCACTGTGTAAAAATTGTAAATAACGTATCAATTCTCTCAAGCTTTTGTCTGGTGCTGAAATATGTTGAAAAGAACATAATTCTGCACAAGATATGTCAATTTTTTTTTTTTTTTTTTTTTTTTTTGGGGGGGGGGCGAGAGGATGCTGGCGCGCTTAGCTGCCGCTTCCCGCTCTCAAACCAACCAATCTAACCAACCAAAGACAAATCTCTCAATAGTTACGATCCTCCAGCCAACTAACCAAAGTCTAATCGCCCTGTAGCTACCGTTACTGTCTCGATCTCTCCACCAATCTACCTGCATCTCACAACCTCGACATCCCACCGGACTGCTTGTGTTCTGCTAGCTAGCCGGCTAGCGTCTCGAAACTCCGGATCCCGACGGCGCCTAGCAAGACGGCATTTCCATCGGCCGAAATCTGCTTGCTCCACCTGCTCCACCATCTCTTTCTCCACCAGCAACTATCTCCAACATCCAGCTCCAGCACCTGCCTCCTCATAGCCCCGGGTATGACACTCAGCTACACTCCCAAGCAACTCCTCCAGCTCATCCCTAAACTACCCCCCCCACGACACTCCTCGCCACACTCTGTAATCATGGACTTCTTCGTCGACCCCACTACATTCACCGTAGCTCCCGTCGCAACTTTTCATACTTTCTTACAACAGAAAATTCAATTCCAACGCTATGGACACAGCACAGCTCATAAACCGGACCCCAAACCTCTTCCCCGCGTCATCACAATAAACCGCGTCATCATCCCCGCGTGAACTATTTAAACCTCCGTCAAATTCCAACTTCCGCCCCATCCACTTCACAACAAAAGGCAATAAAAATCGCTCTCTTCAATACAAGATCCCTCAACAATAAAAGCCTCATATTAAATGATTTCATCTCTGATAAACAACTTGACCTTCTGTGCCTAAATGAAACATGGCAAAAACCCCAGGATTATTTCTCTCTCAACCAAACCACCCCCACTGGATACTCTTACCTGGACAAACCGCGCACTGAGGGCAGAGGAGGAGGGATTGCTGCAATTTTCCACAAAGATCTCCAACCTCGCATACTCTCCATCCCTTCTGCCCCTTCTTTTGAACACCTGACTTTTAAACTACCCGGACCCAAACCACTCATCACAGCGATCATATACCGCCCCCCCAAACCCAACCCATCTTTTCTATCAGATCTCTCAGAATTCATCACCTCGCTATTTTCAATTTCAACCACCGTTATACTTCTTGGCGACTTTAACCTTCATATTGACTCCCTGGACTGTAAAGATGCATCTGACTTCTTGGACCTACTCAACTGCACAAACTTCACACAACACATAACCTTTCCCACCCATAACCACGGACACATCCTTGACCTGGTCTGCTCCACTGGCTCACAGATTCACAACATCTCCAGTTTTGATCTCTCCATATCTGATCACCTGGCCATCACATTTGATATCAACATCCCCACGCCCCTACCTAAGCCCAGCCGCAAAATCACTTTCCGCAACCTAAAATCTGTCTGCCCAGTAAAACTCTCCACCTGCATAACCAACACTCTCTCTAATCTCACCCTTCCAGTAAATCCAACCCCTATGGACCTGGTCAACATTTACAATAACACCCTTTCTACCTCCCTCAATACGCTGGCTCCTTTGAAATCCAAAACAGTCACATTCACTCACTCTGCCCCCTGGTTTACCCCGGAACTCCGCAAGCTAAAAAAACAACTCCGTAAACTTGAACGACTACATAAGAAAACCGGCCTCACTGTTCATGCCCAAGCCTATAAGGACCATATGCAACATTACTAGACAGCACTCAATGAAGCCCGTTCCCGTTACTACTCTGGCATCATTCACTCGGGATCCTCCAATCCACGCTCTCTGTTCTCCACCATAAACAAACTACTCAAACCGCACGACAACATCTCATCCACTTTCACCCCGGAAAAATGTGACCTCCTCATGTCATTTTTCACCTCAAAGACAGACACCATCCATAATCAACTTGCATCTTCCTCTGCCACCACCCCAGTCCCAGAGCCCCTACTCACCTCCCCTTCTATCCACCGACTCACTCACTTCTCTCCAATAACTACAGCAGATCTCACCAAAATACTCACCACCATGAAGCCATCCACCTCCCCCCTGGATCCCATGCCTTCAAATCTTGTCATAGCCTGCCTCACCCCCTTTGCCCCACTCATCACCGATACCATTAACGCCTCCCTCACCTCTGGAACAGTCCCCACATCACTTAAGCTTGCTGCCATCACCCCTCTCCTTAAAAAACCTGGCCTCGACCCCGACGACCCCAACAACTTCCGACCCATCTCCAAACTCACATTCCTCTCAAAAGCACTGGAAAGAGCTGTCACAGCACAATTAAATCAACACCTCTTCACACATGACCTGTATGAAACTTTCCAATCCGGCTTCAGAAACCAACACAGCACTGAAACAGCTCTCATCAAAGTAACAAATTACCTCCTTCTCTCTGACTCCGGATCCCTCACCATCCTCCTCCTCCTTGATCTCAGCGCTGCCTTCGATACAGTCAACCATCAAATCCTCCTCAACCGTCTGGAATCATTAGGCATCACCGACACCGCCCTCTCCTGGTTCCACTCTTACCTCTCCGGCAGATCTCACTACATCAACACAAACAACCATACATCTTCCACCACCCCCGTCCGACACGGAGTTCCACAAGGCTCAGTTCTTGGCCCCGTACTTTTCACCCTCTACACACTGCCACTTGGACACATCATCCGCCGCCATGGACTCCATTTTCACTGCTATGCTGATGACACTCAGCTCTACATAAACACCAAAACAATCACTCCCGAAATCCTTTCCTCCCTTACCGACTGCATCACAGACATAAAAACCTGGATGAACCAAAATTTCCTCAAACTCAACAGCAACAAAACAGAAATTATCATATTCGGCCCAAAATCCTTGCTCAATTCCTGTCACAATCTCGCAGTCTCCATTGATGGTCACTCTGTTTCCCCCTCCCCCCTGGTAAGAAATCTTGGAATCTACATGGACCCTGCACTCTCTTTTAGGCCACACATAAATCACATCACCAAAACATCTTTTTTCCACCTCCGAAACATAGCACGCCTCCGACCCACTCTTTCACCCTTTGCTGCTGAAACACTAATCCATGCATTTATCACCTCCAGACTCGACTACTGCAATAGTATCCTATATGGCCTCCCCTCTAGTGCCCTTCAAAAACTGCAATACATCCAAAACTCTGCTGCCCGACTTCTTACCCGCTCCCCTTCCAGAGAACACATCACCCCCATTCTCCGTCAACTTCACTGGCTGCCCATCAAACAACGCATCCACTTCAAGATCCTCCTCACCACCTACAAAGCCCTCAACAACCTCGCCCCCCCATATCTCACCGACCTACGTCGCCACTCTCCAGCGCGTTGTCTTCGCTCCTCGGATGAAAACCTCCTAACTCCAATCTGTAAGTCCAAGTACCGCACCCTGGGAGACAGAGCCTTCGCCATCGCCGCCCCCACCCTCTGGAACTCCCTCCCCCCAGCCATCCGAGAGTCAAACTCATTGTCTTCCTTCAAAAACAACCTCAAGACCCACCTCTTCCAAACCACCTACAACACCTACAGCTCTTCCCATTAACAATGTTTATGTTCTATGTTTTTCTGTCGTCAACTTGTAAAGCTTCTTTGTGTACCGTGAAAAGCGCTATACAAATCGTATGTATTATTATTATTATTATTATTGAATTCACTCAAATCCAGCCACTTGGTCCAAAGATATAGCCATGTGGTCAAAAAGTGCTTATGTCACCGAGTTGAAGCGTTAACTGTACAAATTTAAGATAACTTATGAATTCTTACAAGTTTGTTTCTGGTGCTGAAAGATGTTGAATAGAACATGATTCTGCACAATATATATCAAAATCTGTTTTATCCAACCGCAGGTTTAAAAGATATTGCCATGTGGTCAAAACGTGCTTATCTCACCGAGTTGAAGCATTTACTCGACAAAGTGTAAATAACATATGAATTCTTTCAAGCTTGTGTTTGTTGCTGATATATGATGAAAAGGATATGATTCTGTACAATATATGTCCAAATTACTCCAATCCAGCCACTTGGTCGAATGATATAGCCATGTGGTCAAAAAGTGCTTATCTCACCAAGTTGAGGAGTTTACTGTTCAAATTGTAAATAAATTATGAATTCTTACAAACTGTGTTTCGTGCTGAAATATGTCTAAGAGATCATGCTTCTACAAAGAATATGTCAAAATAACTCAAAGCCAACCGCAGTTTCAAAATATATTGCCATTTAGTAAAAAGTGCTTATCTCACAGAGTTGAAGCATTTATTGTACTAATTGTAAAAAATGTATGAATTATTTCAAGCTTGTTTTTGGTGCTGCAATATGATGAATAGAACATGATTCTGCAGAATATGTATCAAAATTACTCAAATCCAGCCACTTGGTCAAAAGATTAGCCATGTGGTCAAAAAGTACTTATCTAACCGAGTTGCAGCGTTTACTGTACAAATTGTAAATAACGTATCAATTCTCTCAAGCTTTTGTCTGGTGCTGAAATATGTTGAATAGAACATGATTCTGCACAATATATGTCAAAATCACTCAAATCCAGCTGCAAGCTCAAAATATATTGCCATTTGGTCAAAGAGTCCTCATCCCACAGAGTTGAAGCGTTTATTGTATAAATTGTAAATAACTTAGGAATTCTTTCAAGCTTGTGTTTGGTGCTGATATATGATGAAAATGAAATGATTCTCTACAATTTATCTCAAAATTACTCCAATCCAGCCCCTTTGTCAAAAGATATAGCCATGTGGTCAAAAAGTGCTTAACTCACCGAGTTGAAGAGGTTTACTGTACAAATTGTAAATAACATATACATATTTGCAAGCATTTGTTTGGTGCAGAGTATGTTAAACAAAGAAACCATTCAGCACAATATATGTCAAAATTACTAAAATCCAGCCACTTGGATGAAAGATATAGCCATGTGGTCAAAAAGTGCTTATCTCACCGAGTTGAAGCGTTTAATGTACGAATTGTAAATAACATATGAATTCTTTCAAACTTGTGTTTGGTGCTGAAATATAATAAAAAGTAAATGATTCATCACAATATATGTCAAAATCACTCAAATCCAGCCCCAGGCTCAAAATATATTGCCATTTGTTCAAAAAGTGCTCATCTCACAGAGTTGAAGCGTTTATTGTACAAATTGTAAATAACATAGGAATTCTTTCAAGCTTGTCTTTGGTGCTGATATATGATGAAAATGAAACGATTCTGCACAATGTATGTCAAAATTACTCCAATCCAGCCCCTTTGTCAAAAGATATAGTCATGTGATCAAAAAGTGCTTATCTCACAGAGTTGAAGAGGTTTACTGTACAAATTGTAAATACCTTAAATCTTTTGTCTAGTGCTAAGACATGTTGAATAGAACATGATTCAGCACAACATATGTCGAATTCAGTGTAATCCAACCGCAGGTTAAGTAGATATAACCATGTGGTCAAAAACTGCTTATCTCACCGAGTGAAAGCGTTTGCTGTACAAAGTGTAAATAGCATATGTGGTCAAAAACTGCTTATCTCACCGAGATAACTTTTGCTGTACAAAGTGTAAATAGCATATATATTTTTGCAAGCTTATGTTTCGTGTGGAGTATGTTGGAAAGGAATCTTTCTGCAGAATATATTTCTAAATGACTAAAATCCAGCCAGTTGGTTGAAAGATATATCCATGTGGTCAAAAAGTGTTTTCTCACGAAGTTGAAGCGTTAACTGTACAAATCGTAAATAACCTATATATTTTTTGCAAAAAATTGTCTGGTGTGGAGTATTTTGAAAAAGAAATAATTCTGCTCAATATACGTCCAAATTACTCCAATCCAGCCAATTGGTCGAAAGATATAGTCATGTGGTCAAAAAGTGCTTATCTGGACTTCTGGTGACACAATGTTCTGAGACATACACACAGAGTTGAGCCCTCCCGAAAATTGGTAGTATTCAGCAGTTTATGAAAAAATACTTGTCAGTTTAATGGTGGAAGAGTGAGTCTGAAGCATTACAGATTAGGATGAGCACTGCCAGAGACACATGGAACGCAGCAAAACAGCAAAAACAGCAAGAAGAAGCGAAAGGAAAAAAATCGGCCGCCATCTTCCCGAAGCCAGGTGAGCGGAAAAATGGATGAACAGAACATGGAGAACATTCTTCGTGAGTTGAAAGAATTGAGGAAAGAAAATAAGCAAGCATTTGCAGACACTAGGGAACAATTAACTAGACTGGAGGTGTCGGTCACGGACTTGATTCAAAGGATGAAGAAGCTAGAGCAGAGAACTGAGGAAGCGGAGACCAGGATATGCCAGGTGGAGGACACAGGCCAGCGCCATGAGAGGATGCTGAGGCACCTGTTGAAACGGGAGGCGGCCCTGACGAACATGTGCAATGATCTACAGAACTGGATGCGCCGCAACAATCTGAGAATTTATCAAGTACCCGAGGAAAGTGAGAAAGGTGACATGATTGGTTTTGTGAGGAACTTAATTGAGACGGCACTACAGGCACTACAACTCCCGCCCGGGCTAAATACAAAAATCGAGAGGGCACACAGATCACTGGGGCTAAAGCCTGCGAGTTCAGTTCCATTATCGTGAGGTTTCTGGATTATACAGTAAAGGAAGCAGTGCTGCGACAAGCATGGGCCCAAAAACGAGTGAAGTTCCAAAAAGGAGTGATTTACTTTGACCATGATTACTCTCCAGAAATACAGAGGAAGAGAACGCGGGTCCGAGGATTGATCAAGCAGCTGAAGGAGAAGGAGATCCGGGCAATGTGCCGCTATCCAGCGCAGCTGAGAATCAACTTGGAGTCGGGAGTGAAAATATTTCCTACGCTGGCAAAGACAGGATGGTGGGAAGAGAGAAAGAAAGGACACATCACTGTCCGCCGCATACCTGCGGGCTGTTTTGCTGGACTAAAATGATGAAGAGTACTGTGCCCGGGTAATGTTAAAATAATTAGATAACGTTAATACTGTCAATCTTAAAGTTCTATGTGTATTACTGTTCATAGTTTAAACAGCCAAATATGCTGAAGTTAAGTGAATCATATTGTAAAGTTATTGAGAGGAGAGGAGAGTTAACTTTGCTATTATTTTCAATTGATATTTTTTTACGATGAGACCTGTGTTGGGATCACCGCCTCACCAAAGATTTTGTTTTTTTCTTTGGTCTGTGGTTGGGACAGCACTTAGTGCACTTTTCCCAGAGGGAATCTTAAATCACAACCCTCTGCCTGCATTACAACAGGAGCTGGACAGATATCTGTACTCAGCTGGACTATTGGAAGTCACATATGTTTACTTTATTTTTTCTGTTTTGTGTTTAAAGAGTTCTTATTTCCTTGACATGTCGGTTTGGTCGGCAAACCGACATGTCAAGGATAGTTACTTTATGCAAAGGTGAATCTGGGGAGAGTAAAATGAAAATAGGAAATGCCGATTTATGTCAGAGGTAGGGATTATCAGTTATAATGTCAAAGGATTAAATAATCCTATAAAAAGGAAGAAAATGCTGACTCAGTTGAAGAAATGTAATTGCTCAATAGCGTGACTACAGGAAACTCACTTAAATGAGGTAGAACATAAGAAATTGAGGAGAGACTGGGTTGCACAGGTATTCTATGCTTTTTGTTCAAACAGCAGAAAGAGGGGAGTAGCAATTTTAATCAGTCATTCAATTAGTTTTGCAATTCAGAGAGAAGTGAAGGATAAAGCGGGGAGATATATACTTATTATGGGAACAGTAGGTGGAGTAGAGCTAACTATCATGAATATCTATGCCCCAAATGAAGATGGCCCCAATTTCTTTAAAGAAGTGGCAACTGTAATGGCAAGAGAAGCCAGAGGTACTATAATTTTAGGAGGAGATTTCAATTGTGTTTTAAATGTAAAATTGGATAAAACTCCTTTTGATTATGGGCCCATTAGCAGGAAATCCAGGGCAGCAAAACATATGTTGGAAGAATAAGGACTTGTGGATGTTTCGAGGGCTAAGAACCCAACCACGAGAAATTTCACCTTTCTGTCCATGGTACATGGGTCATATTCAAGAATTGATTTGATTTGCATCTCAAAACAAAGCTTATATAAAGTCAGAGAATGTGTTATTGAACCTGGTACCCTATCTGATCATGGTCCTGTATATATGAAATTAAATTTAGGCTTTGGTTGGCACTTCAAATACTGGAGACTAAATATTTCCTTGTTGACAGATCCAAATATAAAGGAAAACATAAAAAAAACAATTGATGAATACCTCAAAATTAATGATAATGGATCAGTATCCCCCTCGACTCTTTGGGAGGGGGCAAAGGCTGTGCTGAGAGGGAAATGTATTGAAATTGCGGTTGGATTAAACAGACAGAGATTGGAAAAGGAAAAACAGCTGGAAAGTGACATAAAAAGACTACTACATGAACACAAAATGACAAGGGACAAAAATGTCTTTAAACAAATACATGAAAGTAAAACCTCTTTGGATGAACTTCTCACACAAAAAGCAGAGGGAGCACTTCGATACACAAGCCAAAGGTACTATGAAAAGGGAAATCGGGCGAGCCGGCTATTGCCTTTCAACTGAGGAAACAACAATCAAGCCGTATTGTCCCTAAGATAAAACACCCCTCCTCTCTGACCGAGGTCTCCCACCCAGAGGAGATAGCTGAGGCATTCCATACTTACTATAAAAATCTTTATGATACATCAGGAGAAACACAAGACAAAAGGATATTAGAAGATATATTCAAAAATCTTAACTTAAGAAAACTCTGCATCTGAGGCGGACGAATTAATAGCTCCTATCCGAGAAAACGAGATACAAGACGTTATTAAATCATTAAAAAACAACAAATCCCCTGGCACAGATGGTTTACCAGGTGAATTTTATAAGGCCTTTGGAGAGGAGCTTGTGCCAAAACTTTGCCAGATCTTTAATTATGCCTTACAGGAAAATGACCCACCTCAGAGCTGGTCTGAGGCAGTAATAACGGTTATACACAAAGAGGGGAAAGATCCATTAGACTGTGATGCCTATAGGCCGATCAGTTTGTTGGGGAATGACGTAAAGATTATTAGTGCCATGTTAGCAAATAGAATGCAGAAATACTTAGGTAAATTGATTAATCCAGACCAGACCGGTTTCATACCAGGTCGACAAGGAGCAAACAATATTAGAAGAGCATTAAATGTACAATCATTGGCAAGACATTCAGTTCACCCGTCAATGCTTCTCAGTCTAGATGCTGAGAAGGCGTTCGACAGGGTGGACTGGACATATCTGAAATTTACTATGGAATAAATGGGATTTAATTTGACATTTATAAAATGGATTGAAGCACTGAATAAAGACCCAATATCAAGGGTCAGAGTGAATGGGTACTGCTCCCAATTTTTTCACCTTAAAAAAGGAGTCAGGCAGGGGAACCCAATCTCGCCTATTTTGTTCGCATTGTGTATTGAACCGCTTGCTAAATTGATAAGGACAAACGATCCGATCGAGGGAATAGTAGATGAAGGAGGGGAGATACACAAAATTTCGTTGTTCGCGGATGACGTTCTTTTGTTTATAAGAAACCCTCAGTCATCTATACCGGCCCTTATGCAATGCCTGAGAGACTATGGGGAGATGTCAGGGTACAAGGTGAATGAGGGGAAATCAGAAGCAATGATGATAACAGGATGCTGGCCGACATACTTGGATGGAGAGGTGAAATTCAAGTGGTCAAAAGGGGGCTTTAGATACCTGGAAATCATTCTCACACACGACACAAGTCAGCTATATAAGGCAAATTATGGTAAACTAATTTCTCAGATCAAAAATGACATGGAAAGATGGGAGGTGCTTCCTTTGTCCTTAGTTGGGAGGATAGAAAGTATCAGGATGAATGTCCTACCTAGAATGCTGTTTCTGTTCAATGCTCTGCCTATCACTGTTCCTGTATCTACCTTTACATCACTGGATAAGCTCATTTCCAAATATATATGGCAGAACAAGAGGCCCAGAGTGAGATTGAAAATACTCTGTACACCCAGAGATAAGGGCGGATTGGCCTTGCCACACTTCCGAAGTTACTACCTGGCAGCACAACTTGGAAAATTGGTCTCATGGATAAAACTAGATATGGACACAAGATGGGTGCATATACAGCATGGTTCATTTAAAAATGTGTCGCTTACAACTCTTCCCTTTCTAAATTCAAAAGCAAGACGTGGACTTAAGATACAAAATTAATATGTCAACCATACACCTAAGGTTTGGGAAAAGACAAGACGATTCCTTAAGCTACCTCTATCCCTATCAAGGGCAGCAAAAATAACAGCAGCAGGTGACTTTCTGCCAGCAAAGATGGACGATGGTTTCATTAGTAGGCAGGGAAAGGTTTAATCACAATAAATCAGTTATTTGAAGGAAGAACTCTGAGGGCTTTTTCACAACTTCAGGCAAAATACGACATTGACTCTAAGGATTTATTTAGATATTTTCAAATTCGACATTATTTGATGACACACAAAGAATGGGACAATATTAAAGAAGCTTCAACTAATTATGAACAATATTGGATTGAGATAGTTGAGAACAAAATGAACATTAAAAATACAATATCAGATATATATGGCAGGATAAGTATGGACACTTTAGTAGACACACTGGATGTGAAAGCTAAGTGGGAACTGGAATCTAATGCCGTGATTGCTGATGGAGAATGGGAGAGTTCTTGGTTACCCTGGCAAAAATGTTTAAGCAGCCCAACATGGAGGGAGTTCAGCTGGGAGTTAAGAATAAGGTATTTTAAAACTCCCTTGATAATAGCTTCTTATGATAATAACTGTTCTCCCCTGTGTTGGAGGGGCTGTGGCATAACGGGGGACTTCTCCCACATCTTTTGGGACTGCCCTAAACTGATGAAATTCTGGGAAGAGGTAAAAAAAAAATAAGTGAGATTTTAAGATCAAACAGACCAATTGATCCACAGCAATTTATTATGGGTACAGCATCAACAAGCAAGTTAAGGAAAAACCAGGTGTTTTCGCTTAGAGTTCTTCTATTAATTGCACATAAAATGATCACAGTAAACTGGCTCAAACCCCACCCACCTACCTTGGACCAGTGGCGTCAGAGACTTAAGGATGTAAACTTCATGGAACGCATAACAGCAAACTTACAAATTCAGACAGACCTATATCTTGACAAATGGTCACCCATTCAAAAATATTTGGAGAGTTGAAGATATTATCTCTATTTGACTGAGTTAGATGTTTTTTTTTTTGTTTTTTTTTTTTTTTTTTTTTTAGTTTTATTTTATTTTTCGCTTGCTATTGAGGAAATAAGTGACCTATAAAGAATATTGTATAATGTATATCTTGTTATGAGGTTTTGTAAGAATGTTGTGACTCTGGTAAGGAACCTGTTCTAATAAATTTTCAAAAAGAAAAATGTCAAAATCACTAAAATCAAGAAACTGGTTCAAAATATATTGCCATGTTGTCTACAAGTGCTTATCTCACACAGTTGAAGCGTTTACTGTCTTCTTCTTTCGGCTTTTCCCGTCAGGGGTCGCCACAGCGAGTCAACTTTCTCCATCTAACCCTATTCTCCGTATCCTCCTCTCTCACACCAACTACCTTCATATCTTCTCTCACCACATCCATAAATCCTCTCTTTGGTCTTCCTCGAGACCTCTTGCCTTGCAGCTCCAATTACAGCATCCGTCTATCAATATATTCTCTATCCCTCCTCTGTACATGACTGAACCATCTCAGTCTGGCTTCTCTGACCTTTTCTCCAAAACATCGAACATGTGCTGTTCCTCTGATAGACTCATTCCTGATCCTATCCATCCTGGTCACTCCCAAAGAGAACCTCAACATCCTCATCTCTGCAACCTCTAGTTCTGCCTGCTGTCTTTCGGTCATTGTAACAGTTTCTAGTCCATACATCATCGCTGGTCTCACCACTGTCTTGTACACCTTTCCTTTTATTCTGGCTGAAAGTCTTCTATCACATAGTACCGCTGACACTTTTCTCCACCCATTCCAACCTGCTTGGACCCGTCTCTTCACCTCTTTTACGCGCTCTCCGTTGCTCTGGACTGTTGACCCTAAGTACCTGAAATCCTCCAGCTTCTTGATCTGCACTCCCTGTAGCCTCACCGTTCCACCCGAGTTCCCCTCATTCACACACATACGGTATGTTCTGTCTTGCTGCGACTAACTGTCATTCCTCTCTTTTGCAGAGCATACCTCCACCTCTCTTGATTTTCCTCTACCTGTTGTCTGCTCTCACTACAGATCACAATGTCATCCGCAAACATCATGGTCCATGGGGATTCCTGTCTAACCTCATCTGTCAGCCTATCCATCACCATTGCGAACAAGAAGGGGCTCAGAGCTGATCCCTGATGGAGTCCCACCTCCACCTTGAACTTCTCGGTTACCCCTACAGCACACCATACCAGTGTCTCACAGCTAGCATACATGTCCTGCACCAGTCTAACATACTTCTCTGCCACTCCAGACTTCCTCATACAATACCAGAGCTCCTCTCTTGGCACCCTGTCAGATGCTTTTTCTAGGTCTACAAAAACACAAACCAGCTCCCTCTGGCCTTCTCTGAACTTTTCTATTAGCATTCTCAACGCAAATACTGCATCTGTAGTACTCTTCCTAGGCATGAAGCCATACTGCTGTTCACAAATGCTGACTCCTGCTCTCAGTCTAGTTTCCACTACTCTTTCCCATAACTTCATTGTATGGCTCATCAACTTTATCCCTCTATAATTGCCACAATTCTGCACATCCCCTTTATTCTTAAAAATAGGCACCATCACACTTTGTCCCCATTCTTCAGGCATCTCCTCACTCTCTTAGATCCCGTTGAATAATCCGGTCAGAAAATCTACCGCTGTCTCTCCAAGACACTTCCACACCTCCACAGGTATATCATCAGGACCAACTGCTTTTCCACTCTTCATCCTCTTCAATGCCTTCCTTACTTCACTTTTACTCATTTGTGCTACTTTATGTTCTACAATAGTCCCCTCTTCTACCCTTGCCTCTCTTTCGTTTTCCACATTCATCAGCTCTTCAAAGTACTCTTTCCATCTTCCCATCACTCTTCTAGCATGTGTCATTTCCCTCTCTGTCCTTAATCACCCGGACCTGTTGTACATCCTTTCCATCTTTATCTCTCTGTTTCGCCAACCTGCATAGATCATTCTCACCCTCCTTACTATCTTACCGAGCATACAAGTCATCATACGCCCTTTGTTTTGCCTTTGCTACCTCTATCTTTACCTTTCGCCGCATCTCCCTGAACTCCTGTCTGTTCTCTTCAGTCCTCTCAGTATCCCACTTCTTCTTCGCTAACCACTTTCTCTGAATATACTCCTGCACTTCCTCATTCCACCACCAAGTCTCCTTATCTACTTTCCTTCCAGATGACAAACCAAGTACTCTTCTACCTGTCTCCCCGATAACACTAGCTGTTGTCGTCCAATCATCTGGAAGCTCACCCTGACCACCCAGGTCCTTTCTCAACTCCTCCCTGAAAACCATGCAACACTCCTCCCTTTTCAGCTTCCACCACTTTGTCCTCTGCTCTGCCTTTGTCCTCTTCATCCACCTTGTCACCAGAGTCATCCTACAAACCACCATCCTATGCTGTCTGGCTACACTCTCACCTACAACTACTTTGCAGTCACTGATCTCTTTCAGGTTACCTCGTCTATACAAGATGTAGTCTACCTGCGTGCTCCTACCTCCGCTCTTATAAGTTGCCCTATGTTCCTATTTTTTCTGGAAAAAGTTGTTCACTACAGCCATTTCCATCCTTTTTGCAAAATCTACCACCATCTGTCCCTCTGCTTTCCTATCCTGGATACCAAATCTGCCCATCACTTCTTCATCCCCTCTATTGCCTTCACCAACATGTCCATTGAAGTCTGCACCAATTACCACTCTCTCATTTCTGGGAATATTCTGCATCACTTCATCCAACTCATTCCAGAACTTCTCCTTCTCTTCAGATTCACATCTCACCTGTGGGGCATAGCCACTAACAAACTTGAGCATCACACCTTCAATTTCCTATTTCAGACTCATAAGTCTATCTGACATTCTTTTCACCTCTAGGACGTTCCTAACAAACTCCTCCTTCAAGAGAACTCCTACTCCATTTCTCTTCCTGTCAGTATCATGATAGTACAGCTTAAAGCCTGCTCCTATGCTTCCAGTCTTACTACCTTTCCACCTGGTCTCCTGGACACACAGTATATCCACCTTCCTTCTCTGCATCATGTCCACCAACTCTCTACCTTTTCCTGTCATAGTCCCAATATTCAAAGTCCCTACTCTCAGTCCCAGGCTCTTTCCTTTCCTCCTCTCTCTCTGCTTCCGAACACACGCTCCTCCTCTTCTTCTTGTTCTTGTTCTTCGACCCACAGTGGCCCAATTTCCATTAGTACCCTGTAGGTCATCAGTACCAATGGCGGTCGTTGTTAACGCGGTCCGCGACCGATCCGGTATGGTGTGGTTATGGTTGACTCGCATGTTTGGTTTTGGCAAAAGTTTTACGCCGGATGCCCTTCCTGACGCAACCCTCAGCAGTGTCTCCCTGTGCCGGTCCCAAACCCGGATAAATGCACTGTGCCCCCCCAAGGCAGGCTTGGAGAGACACAGGCCAGTGCCGCCCTGAGGCTGCATTACCCTCTCTTTCTAACATGTTTTATAAAAATATGCTTCTCTTCTTTATAGCTCATCACACATGTCTTTATTTTTTCAGTCCATGCCTCAGCCAGCCTTAAGCTCCACTGATGCGCATGTGCGGATGCCTCTATCTAGCGGACATAAAATATAGACAGTCAATTAAATGTGAATGTGTTGGCGTGATGCTCCGGGATGTGTGGAGCTCAGGGAGCTCCACGAGTGAGGGAGAGAAGTTGGGGTGGGGGTGTAAGTAGGGTCTAGGATTCCCCGAGTCAGGGCCAGCGATGCATTTAGAGGCATACTGCATAGAAGATAATGTCTTCATATTCTTCTTGGACTTTTATACAGCCTTTGACTCGGTCGAACATCCATTTATCACAGCGACGCGCGAACATTTTGGATTTGGTTTAAAATTCAGGAATGTGATCCGTGGGCTCCAGGAGAATATTCATAGCTGTGTCACCCTGCCAAGCGGCACCACTCCAAGCCTCCATGTTGATGTGGGAATCCCCCAAGGTTGCCCCATCTCACCCTATTTATTTATACTTGCTACCGAAATGCTAGCCGTTTATGTTAAAAATAGCAACGATATCCAAAAGTTAGACGTGTTGGGGACAGAAATTGTTATTAGCCAGCTGGCAGATGACACAACCTTGATGAACATCAAGTCCAAATGAGCGTTGAAAAACATTCTCCAAGGCTTCAGGATTGTCATTAAACTTAAAGAAATGCAAACTTCTTGCGCTGCACGACTCGCCACTAAAGGAAATCAGCAATGTTCCTATCAAATCAGAAATAAAATACTTGAGCATTTTCCTATCTAAGGACCAAAAGTTAAAGCAATCCAGGAACATTGAATCAAAGTAAAGCTAAATTGAATATATGGCTCAGTTTAGATTCAAAGAGATTTATCAATATTAGGCTGGATATATTTGACTAAAAGGGAATGTTTATCCAGATGTATATACCCAGTGTATTCCAATGCTGCTCCAAATCAACTCATAAAATCTATTAACCAAATAAATTTCAACTTAATCTGGAGGAACAGACCACACCATCTTAAAAAAAAAAAAAAAAAAAAACACATTTGGTGAAAGAAACAAGTGAAGGAGGGCTGAAAGTGATAGAGTTGGACTGCCTGAATGGGACATTGATGATGTTTGATCCAGGATTTCAACCAGTTCACCTTCATTCTTTCTGGTATTGTACTCCAAACTACTTATTCAACATAGTCGGCAGCCTAAGTCTTCTGCTTATCTCTGACTTTGATATCAACAAGATTCCTGTCCAATTTTCAGCGTTCCATAAACAAATATTATATTGGAAAATGATATACGTACATGATTTCTCACCACACAGTACAATAATTTGGAACAATAGATATGTACTGCATGGCAACAAACCTCTGCCATTGTCATCCAGCAAGTCAATTATTGACCATATACCTTTCTCAAACCATTCCTTGTAAAACAGTCCTCAACTATGAACAGTTCTGTACTACACAGATTTAAGCCTCCCGTATTAGAGTTCATAAAGTTACGAAACGCACTGCCTCGACAATTTGTATTCCCGACCAAAAATTTAATGACGCACCAAACCGTACAACCAGTGTTACGGTTGGTTTCCAAGAGGACAGACACAGGTTCATAGATTCGCAGGAGGTATAAGTTGATAGACCGGGAGGTCATACACACATCAGGGAGAAGAATACGCAGACTTGTCATAGCAACGAGATCAGACAATGTCTGCAACTTTGGGCCCGCCCTTTATACTCTTGCCTAATTAGTGGGATTGTTTCCTGGTGAGGCGTGTTCACCAGGTGCAGGGGATAACTGCCGTGATTGCTGTGCCGCTTGCCCGGGGATCCGATGAGTTGTGACAGTACCCCCCCCCCTCCAGCCTCCTTCTCCTTGGACGAGGGCGCACGGCGATGGGGACGACCACAGGGACGCGGAGCCGGTTGACCTGGATGGGCGCTATGGAACTCCTCCCATAGCCGTGGGTCCAGGATGTCCTTGCGGTGGACCCAGGAGCGTTCCTCTGGCCCGTACCCCTCCCAGTCGACCAATCTCGACACCGCCGGGGTCAACTGGAGTACCTGGAGTATCTGGCGTACTGCATAGATGGGTCCCTCGTCCAGGAGGGGAGGTGGTGGAGGCGGCACAGCAACCCCAGGGCCTGCAGCGTCTGAAGAGTAAGAGGAATACCACGGTTTTAACAGAGATACATGAAATAACAAGTGAATTTTATATTCAGGCGGGAGTTGTAGGCGAAAAGTAACCGGATTGATCTGGTGGGAGATCCTGAAGGGCCCGATATACTTTGGCCGAGTTTTTTGCAGGGGTGTTTCATGCGAAGGTCCCGTGTCGAGAGCCACACTTTCTGTCCCACGACATAGGCAGGGGCCTGGGCTCGGTGGGCATCCGCACAGCAGCGGCGGCGGCGTAGAGCCCCTTGCAAATGCCGGTGGGCTCTGGCCCACACCCTCTCGCTCTCCCTGAACCATTGATCAACTGCTGGGACTTCTGAGGATTCTCCTGTCCAGGGAAACATGGGTGGTTGGTAGCCAAGCATGCACTGGAATGGCGTCAACCCGGTGGTTGGTTGCTGAGGGAATTTTGAGCATATTCTGCCCAGGGAAGGAATTGACTCCAATTTGCAGGGTGTTGCTGGCAGTACGTTCGAAGGTAGCGGCATACCTCTTGGATCTTGCGTTCTGTTTGGTTACCATCCCCAGACGACAAGCTCACTGTCACCCCCAGCAGGCGAAGGAAGGCTCTCCAAAACCTGGATATGAATTGAGGTCCTCGATCAGAGACGATGTCCTCCGGCAGTCCAAAGTTCCGGAAGACCTGGTTGAAGAGGGCTTCTGCTGTCTCTGATCCCCATGAGGGGAGTCCCTACAGCATCAACTTGCATGCCTTTTAAAAAAAAAAAAAAAAAAAAAAAATCGATCCCCCCCTCCAAGGGATACACGAGCATCCTAGTGGTTGTGGAAGGTCTGTGGCATAATCAATGTGAGATGGGACCAGGGTCTATTTGGGATGGGTAAGGGTTCCAGTTTCCCTGCTGGTAGGTGACGAGGCGTTTTTGCCCTGGCACAGTCGGGGCATTGGCTGACATATCTTCGGACGTCTCTCGACATTCCTGGCCACCAATATTTGTTTCGAAGTATGTTCTGAGTCGCACTCATTCCTGGATGCCCGGTACCTGGTGCGGAGTGTGCAGAGGTGAGGAGAGATTCCCGGATGGTCTGTGGTACGTAGGTACGATTTGCCGGAGTGTTGGGTGGTGCGGGGTCGGACACGGTGTGCTCGTAAACCCCATCCGGTGGAGCCTGGATGAAGAAATCCGGGAAGCATCAGTCAGGCAGGATTTTCTCTGTCACGGATTCACTCCAGAAAACGCCCTGGAAGAACCAGAGCGTCGGCTCGCCCATCGAGAGCACCAGATTTCAGTTCAACATCCGATATCGCCCTGGCAAAGAAGAGGGCCCATCTAGCTTGGCGGGGGTTTAACCTCTTGGCTTGGCGCAGGTACTGCAAGTTCTTGTGGTCTGTTAGCACCGTGAAAGGGTATTTCGCGCCCTCAAGCCAGTGGCACCACTCTTCCAATGCCAGCTTGATGGCCAGGAGCTCTCTATTGCCAATATCATAATTGCTCTCTGCCTTCTTTTCAAAAAGGATGAGTTCAGCACAGGGCTGGAGTCGGGCCGGCTTTCCATGGGGTTGGGACAGGACAGCTCCCACCCCCGTGGTCAAAGCATCAACCTCCACTGTGAAGGGAAGATCTGGGTCCGGGTGGTGCAGCAGAGGGGCGGTCGTGAAGGCCTTCTTGAGCTCCAGGAAGGCTCGTGTGGCGGTTGGGTTCCATTGCAGGCGTTTTGGTTTGCTGCACAACAGGGAGGTGAGGGGTGTAGCCAGTTGGCTGAAGTTCTCTAGGAACCGTCGGTAGAAGTTAGCGAACCCCAGAAACCTCTGGAGTTGCTGGATTGTCTGGGGTTGAGGCCAAGAGTGGACGGCACTGACCTTTTCTTCATCCATACTCACTCCCTGTGGATCGAGGTGGTAGCCGAGGAACTGGACGGTGGTCTGGTGGAACAGGCATTTCTCTGCCTTGAGGAACAGTTGGTGTTCGCGAAGCCTGGTGAGGACCTGGGTGACATGGCGTACGTGACTGGACAGATCAGGGGAGTGGATCAGGATGTCATCTATATAGACCACAAATTTTTGGAGGAAGTCCCTGAATATCTCATTCATGAAGCCTTGGAACACGGAAGGGGCATTGGCTAGGCCATATGGCATGACCCTGTACTCCCAGTCACCAGAGGGGGTTACGAAGGCAGTTTTCCACTCATCCCTTCTTCGAAGGTGCACCAGGTTATAGGCGCTCCGGAGGTCCAGTTTGGTGAATATTTTGGACCCCCGGAGGGACTCCAAAGCCGCTGGCACCAAAGGTAGAGGATAACGGAATTTTACGGTGGCTTGGTTCAGGATCCGGTAGTCCACAAAGGGCCTCAACCCTCCATCCTTCTTTGTGATGAAGAATGTCGAAATCCCCTGCGGCCTCGCCAGTCGGATATAGCCCTGGCGCAGGGATTCCTCTATATAGGTCTCCATGGCCGCCTGTTCAGGGAGAGAGAGAGGGTAGATCTTTTCGTTCGGTAGCGGTTGGCCTGGAAGTAGATCGATCGCACAGTCCCAGGGACGATGTGGAGGCAGCGCGGTGGCTCGTTGGGAGCTGAAGACGTCCTGAAAACCCGCATACTGGGAAGGGATCTGGCCCGGTGGTCTTGCTTGGGGCTTTCCACTGATGTGGCATAGAGATGCACTACTCTCCTCGGAGGGAGCTGGGGAAAACAGTGCTCCTTGCAAGTCTCACCCCAGCGCAGGATTTCCCCAGTGGCCCAGGAAACCGTAGGCTCATGCGCCCTCAACCAAGGTCTGCCTAACACTAGATCTATCTGTGATTCCTCCAGGACATGAAACAAAATGTTCTCCACATGCAGAACCCCAATTCTAAGCTGAAGGGAGGAGGTTTGTGTGTTGACTTGCCTGGAAGATAGAGGTTTTCCCATCACTGATCGAACGGTGAAGGAGGGGGAACACGGGATCTGGGGAATTTGTAGCTGTCGGCAGAGTGCACCGGAGATGAAGTTCCCTGCCGAGTCGGAGTCTAGGAGGGCGTGCACAAGGTGGGTAGAGTCAGACACACAAAGCTGGGCTGGGATAGTCAATGGTGTTAAGGAGACGTTAGGAGAAAGCACAGCGCCCACCTGGGGTGTTGGAGGTCTCGTGGGGCAGTGTGATATCCGGTGATCCTTATCTCCACAGTAGAGGCAGAGGCGGTTGGCTATGCGTCTGCGTCTCTCTGTGGTTGATAATTGGAGGGCATCCACCTCCATGGCCTCTCCTGCTTGCTCCGGCTGGTTCCGGGACGGCCCTGTGGCAGACCTTCCCGGGACAGAGAAACAGGCCTCTCTCCGGTGCGATACCCGGATGGCCAGCTGGATGAACCTCTCCAACCCCATGCCGTCATCGTACGCCGCCAGGTGGAGGCGCAAGGAGGTGTTCAGGCCTTGTCGAAACTTGGCCAGAAGGGCTGGCTCATTCCATCCACTGCTAGCGTCCGGAACTGTAGGGCATACTCCACGATGGACCCCTTCCCCTGACGGAGGTTTAAAAGTTGAGCCTGGAGGGAGGAATCCCCCTCAGGCAGGCTGAAGGCTTCTAGGAAGTGCTCCATGAAGTTCTGCGCCGTCGCCGTCACCGTGCCTGGGGTATTCCAGATCGCTTCCGCCCACTGGAGTGCCTTACCCGACAGGAGGGAGATGACGTAGGCGATCTTGGACTTCTCCGTGGGGAACCAAGTGGGCTGCATCTCAACCATCAGTGAGCATTGTAACAGTAAGCCCTTACAACTTTCTGGGGAGCCGGAGTAGGTGGCGAGGCTAGCCATCGGGGCAGCCTGGATGACCTGATGAGGCGTGGAAGAGCTTGTGGGCTCCATACCAGGTCTGATCTTCTGTTACAGTTGGTTCCCAAGAGGACAGACACAGGTTCATAGATTTGCAGGTGGTTTAATAAGTTGATAGAGCGGGAGGTCATACACACATCAGGGAGAAGAATACGCAGACTTGTCATAGCAACAAGATCACACAATGTCTGCAACTTTGGGTCCGCCCTTTATACTCTTGCCTAATTCGTGGGATTGTTTCCTGGTGAGGCGTGTTCACCAGGTGCAGGGGATAACTGCCGTGATTGCTGTGCCACTTGCCCGGGGATCCGATGAGTCGTGACACACAGTTACCCCAACTATCAGTCCAGGGAATCTCAATTCTGGGGAGAAAGTGCAGTTGTTATCTGAGAAATATGCTCTCAGTTATTTCCCTTTTATTTTGAAGGGCCAGTCCCAGTGTCCGATCTGTCCGTTGTGTTTTTATTTGCTTGAAAATAAACCTAACTTCTTCCAGTTCTGCAAAGCAAGAGGCTGTCACACATATTATTCCTCCGTAAAAGACCCAGTTGGTATTGAGGGGTAGCACGCAGATCTACTGCACAAATGACCTCTGATAACAGGTTATGGCCCCAGGAAACCCCCAAAGACGGCTGAAGACAGTTTGGAGCCGCTGAGAAGAGCGACGATACTGCGAACTCGGAGTGAAGGTTAGCTTGAGTGGCGAGACTCCAGACCCGGCACCCCAGTGCCTTCATAGCCATCTTTGGGGATTTCAACCACGCCACCCTGTCATCATCTCTGCCCACTTTCAAACAGTTTGTGGACTGCAAGACCAGAGACAATAAAACTCTGGACCTGCTGTATGCCAATGCCAAGGACGCATACAGCTGCACAGCTCTCCCTGCTCTGGGCAGATCAAACCACAATCTGGTCCACTTGAAGCCTCGCTATGTTCCTGAAGTCCAGCGGCAACCTGTGATCACCAGAACTGTCCGGAGGTGGTCACAGGCGGCAGAACTGACTCTTCAGGGATGCTAGGAGACGACGGACTGGGATGTGCTCTGCGAAGACCAGGGAGGCGACATCGGAAAACTCTCCGACTGCATTACTGACTCTGAGAAACAACGCACAGTCTTGGTGGGGATGATGTTGTCCGTGCAGAAGTTGACAAACAACAAACCCTGGGTGACTAAGGACATTAAGGACACACTGAACAGGAAGAAGGCAGCATTCAGGAGTGGAGACAAAGAGGAACTGAAGAAGGTGCAGACTGAGCTGAGGGAGAAGATCGCAGAGGGAAAGGACAGTTACAGGAGGAAGCTGGAGAGCAAACTCCAGCGGAACAACATGAGGGAGGTGTGGAGTGGGTTGAAAACCATCACTGGCCATGGAAAACAAGCAAGCCAGATGATGGAAGGAGACTTGCAGGAGGCAAACGAACTAAACCTGTTTTTTAACAGATTTGATGAAGGTGCCTCCGCCCACCCTCCCCCCAGTTCCTCTCAGGACTTTCCTTCCCCTGTGCCCTCACCCCTCACTTTAAGGAGCTTTCCCCCTCCCCCACGCACCTCTTCTGCTTCCCTGGGCGATGTCTCGTTTACACCTCAGCCGTCCTGCCCCCCACTGGGACTCTCTCTGCCCCCCACTGGGACTCTCTCCACCCCCTCCTGTCGCCTTCACCGCTCAGGAGGTGAGAAGAGAGTTCAGCCGCCTTCGTCCCAGGAAAGCTGCTGGCCCTGACGGCCTTAGCCCCAGAGTGCTGAAAGGATGTGCCTCTCAGCTGTGTGGGATCTTCTCACATCTCTTCAACCTGAGCCTGACCCAGACGGTTGTCCCCGACCGGTGGAAAACCTCATGCCTGGTTCCAGTGCCCAAGGTGAAGCATCCCAGCACACACAGCGACTACAGACCAGTGGCCCTGACATCACACGTCATGAAGTCGCTGGAGAGGCTCGTCCTGAGGCACCTTGGCACAGTCGTCGGACCTTCGCTGGACCCCCTGCGGTTCGCATACCACCCACGGATAGGAGTGGAAGACGCCATCATCTTCCTGCTGCACAGAATCTACACACACCTGGAGGAGGCAGGAAGCACTGTGAGAGTTATGTTCTTTGACTTCTTCAGTGCTTTTAAAACCATTCGACCTGCCCTGCTGAACAGGAAGCTTCTGGACATGCAGGTAGATGCTCCACTCGCGGCTGTTGGAGAGTAATTCTAATTCATGCTGGTCTAAGTTAAAACCTGTAAAGAGGAGACTGAGGTTATAATAAGAAATAACACAGACAAGCGACTATTCTTTTGTGCTCTGCAGAGGGGGAGACTCAGCGCGCTCTTTGGAGCCAAGATCCAGAGAATCCCCCCGAGTTCCTCCTTGCTCGGCTTTTTATTGTGTGAAAGTGTTTATTTACATAACAACATTCATTGGATAGTATAGTTCATGCATATGTGAAGTTGTCCAGGATGATATACAGGGGTGGGCAGGTTTCTCTCCAGAAGTGTTTATCCTCGTTTAGATTTACGTTTACAGGGGTTAGGTTCTTATCTAAAGATGTTTACGACCATTGGAATATCTTGGAGGGCCCAATTCTTGTTAGAGGACAAAGGTCTTTTGTGCTCGGGCATGTCTGGCTAACTTCATGTGAGTAGTCGAAATAACATAGTTATAGAAATAGAGAGAAAACTCTAACATTGTTCGTAGTCTCATAAACAGGAGGGAATTGTTAAACTCTTCAGCATCATCATGCCATGTTGGTACATAGTTTACAGATAACACTTCATACAACATCATGGTCGTCGTCCTCCACAGTCGAATCATTATCATTTTCTTTTTCTGAATCACTTATAGGCAGTTGCTCATATATCTGTCCAGTGTAGTGAGTCCTTGGTTGGGTCTGCACTGCTACTATTGCCATCTGGACAAAGGCTGTGGAAGCCATTTTAGCAATCATGCTTCTCAAACAAGGAATAACGCACAAAGTAAATAAACAAAACAAAATAAGAATCACAATCACAGGTGTAAGGCATTTTAAAAGTATTTGCCACCAAGTTCCGTTGATGATCCATCCAAGAGGGTCAAACTGTAAAAACGACATTAAAGTATCACTGTCCTCTTTACCCTCTAGTTGGTTCTTTAATGTCGTCATTTTGTCATGAATTGCTGTGAAATTGTCTCGCATGTCTGGGATATATGTGCAACATTGTTGTCCTATTATCGCACATACACCACCTTCCTTGGCTAAGACAATGTCTAAAGCCATACGATTTTGTAAAAGCATTTCTTTCATAGCCATAGTCTCTGGATTGTTTTGTATCAGTCCATTCAATTCTAGAACCCTTGACGTTAGGTTCTCTAATGTCGCCCAGACCTCATTCATTTGATGTCCCAAGTAGACTACACCATAGTTAGGGAACATTGTCATAAGTATTCCTCTAGAGTCACTTATCAAGGCTCTTCGACTACGTTCATGTCCCACAGGCCTAATGAGTTGTATGCTATGAGTCATGTTATGCTCTGGTATAAAAGTCATAGCACTTCCTAATCGGGCCAAATAGCATGTGCCACACCAATGTTCAGGCAGATACAGAAATGCTCGTTTGCCACAAATCCATACATGTGTTTTTGGGCATGTATGGATAACCGTATTTGTGTGGGAATCCAAAAATCCTCCATGGTGGTATACCAGATTTGGTGAGGTTTGTTTCAATGCCCAATAATGGCTTGAGGGCTGTCAGATTCATGGCACACACACCCATTCCCCACTTTCCAACCTCACATATACTATTATTATAGTAGTCATAGGTTTTCCTAACCGGTCTATCCGTTTCCATATCTAGCACAGTGTCACACTGTAGTTGGCCGAGATAATGCTCTTTCTTACCACACTGTCGTTTCATACAAAATGGTGGTGTCTTTTGTATTGTCATTAGAGTGAATCCCTCAATGACAGTTTTATTGGTTACCATAGAATAATTAGCTGGTAATCGCCATTTGGATGGATCGTAAGGCAGAAAAGGAAGGACTGAGGTATTTGTTATATTCTGAAAAATTCCAAATCTCTGACTCAGTCCTTGGGAATATACCCATATTATAGACAAGGTCTCACTTTGGTTAATTGGATGAGGTTGTATAGTCGGGTTATGAGACATTGATATTGGCATCACCGTACAAACATAACAATCAGTTAGGTCTCCTGCCATTACATTTACCAATCGCCACCAGAGACTGTCTCGGTGTGGAAGATGAGAAGCAGTATGAACTCTGGGAGACTAAATGCTTGGCCTACATGCGGCTGCAGGGGCTCAAAGACACAATTCTGAGTGAAACTCCAGAATTTGATGACGATGACGAGGAGGCAAAGGACAAGGAGCAGAATGAAATGGCCCATGCCGAACCGATCCAGTTTTTAGATGACAAAAGTCTAGGCCTGGTCATGCGCGAAGCTGCAGATGATGGGAGAAAGGCACTGAAGATGTTACGAGAGTATTACGCAGGTAAAGGGAAGCCTGGCATTATAAACCTGTATACTGACCTGACAAAACTGCAGAAAGGAAGCAATGAAAGCGTAACAGACTTTGTGATTAGGGCAGAGACTATAATCACGGTGCTAAGAAATGCAGAGGAAGTCATGAGTGATGATCTTCTCATAGCTATGGTGCTAAAGGGACTTCCAGAATCGTTCAAACCATTTGCAGTTCATGTGACTCAAAGTGAAGAAAAGCTCAAATTTGCTGACTTCCGTGTTTTTCAGTGACTTTCAGAGCTGACACACACCATGTTGAGCTGGCAGACGCGACCAAGTGTCAAGGCGTGGCGAAGCAGCGGGGAGAGGCAGAGGTGATCCTCATAGACAGCAGAGGACGTCACCACACAGCACCACTGAGAAACGCACTGTTCATCCCTTCCTGTCCACAGGACATTTTTTCTGTGATGGCCGCCACAGCAAGCGGAGCAACGGTAATCTTCAATGAAGAAAAAGACATAGTCAAAATGAGTGACGGTACTGTATTTCCTATTCATGTGCAGAACACACTTTACTACCTATCTACAGCAGATGAAAGTAATGACAAATGCAATGGGTGTTTTGATTTACAAACATGGCATGAAATTTTCGGCCATTGTAATTAGAGCGATGTACAAAAGTTGACAAAAGTGGTTGATGGTATGGTAATCAAAGGGAAAACTGAAAAACCTGTATCACCATGTGAAGTGTGTATTCAAGGGAAGTTTGTGCAGATCAGAAACAGAGAGCCTGATGCAAGAGCAACAGAGGTGTTTGATTTAGTGCATACAGATCTGGCAGGGCCAGTAAATCCCATATCTATAGATGGACACAGATTTGCATTGTCGTTTACTGATGATTATTCCAACACAATTTTTGTGTACTTTCTCAAACAAAAGAGTGGTACAGTGAGTGCCACAGAGAGATTCTTAGCAGACACTGCCCCTTATGGGAAGATTAAGTGTATGAGATCTGACAATTGTACTGAGTTTATGTCAAAAGAGTACCAAGGACTAATGATTAAACGGGGTGTTAGACATGAAACGTCAGCGCCATACTCACCACACCAAAACGGGAAAGCAGAGAGAAACTGGAGGACTTTATTCGACATGGCATGGTGCATGTTACTAGGAAGCAACCTACCCAAAACATTGTGGACCCATGCAGTGCAGACAGCAGCAGTCAGGAACTGATGCTTTAATAATCGGACAAAGCAGACGGCTTACTTTATGTTGACGGGAAAGAAACCAAATGTGTCACAAATGCAAATGTTTGGTGCTGTGTGCTATGCATACAAGCACAACAAAAAGAAACTTGACTCAAGAGGTGAGAAGGGAGTTTTCATTGGATATGACAAAAATAGTCCAGCTTATTTTGTATATTATCCAAATAGTGAAAGAGTACTAAAAACACAGACTGCTAAAATTTGTGACAAACCCATCTCCAGAGCAACAAACCCAGACAGAGATGAGCTCAGATCAGGATGATGATGATGATGATGATGATGATGATGATGATCTTCATCTAGCGGCCATAAAATGTAACGAAGCGGAGGGAGAAAGCCATCCGGTGTTCCCCGAGTAGCGGCGACGAACGAGTTTAGAGCCGTGGAGAAGGTTTGCTTCCCCCCCACCCTCTCTTTCTAACTTCTTCTTCTTCTTCTTCTTCTTCTTCTTCTTCTTCTTCTTCTTCTTCTTCTTCTACAGTTTCTAGTCCATACATCATCGCTGGTCTCACCACTGTCTTGTACACCTTTGTACACCGTGGAAATGGGCAGCCCCGTATCTGACCGTGTGACACAGCCAAGCAGTGCAGACAATGTGAGACGATCAACTAGAACCAAAAAGAAGCCCAGTTACTTTAATGGTTATGTGACTAGTGCTATTGACGATGACCAAGTGTTCACTAACATTGACTACTGTTATAGACTGGCGTGTGGTGTCCCACAGACATTTAAAGAGGCAAGGAGTTCCCTCAATGCTGACAAGTGGATGAAATCTATGGACGACGAGATGGAGTCATTGAGAGAGAACAACACTTTTACCCTAACACAGCTACCCCAAGGCAAGTGTGCAGTGGGGGTGGGGGGGTGGGTGTATGCGCTAAAAAGAAATGAAGTTTGCACAAACAAATATAAAGCTCGTTATTTTGCTAAGGGCTACAGTCAAAAGTATGGCACGGATTTTGAGGAAACATTTTCTCCAACAGCAAATATGACAAGTGTGAGGGTGTTTATGCAGAAATCAGTTCAGGAAAATTTGGCAGGTCGTCATTGGAATCTGATGCTCCATTCTTACTTGATTGACAACGACTTTATTCAGAATGAAGCAGATCATTGTGTTTATGTCAAAGAAAACCAAAATGACAAAGTCATCACCATAATATGGGTAGATGATTTAATCATAGCTGCGAGTGATGAGGAAGTAATGAAAGAGGTGAAAATCATGCTTACAGCTAGATTTAAAATGAAGGACTTGGGCAAAGTGATCAAAATCAACACCCAGAAAATACGTCAGTCAGAAGAGTGTGTTAAGATGTCACAAAGAAAATATGTGGAAAGGTAGCCCTACAGTATTGTCCAACACAAGAGATGCCGGCACATGTTATGACAAAGCCTGCATCGCAGTTTAAGTTGTTGAATTTTTCAAAGTTGTTGTTTAGGTCATGAGTATTTTATTTGGATGTAAATGGGCAAAGATACCAATAATATGAGAGCAAGTGGGGGCGTTGTTAACTGAGAAATATGCTCTCAATTATTTTCCGTTTTATTTCCAAGGGCCAGTCTCAACTTCCCAGTCAACAGGACCCCGCAGACCGGCCAAGGTGCACCTTCTTCGGACACGGATCCCCGTGACGTCGGCGTGAAGCTCCGGGAGCACCAGACATGCACTTATGAATAAGCGGAGGAGTCAACTCCATAAGTCCTCCACTCAGGGCCTCGGTGTCACTGAATCGAGCAATTTGGTTTTTAATGTTTAAAAATCGGCTTAACATTGAGGTGGAAAACACAGCGGTATCGTTAAAATACAGTAACAGGGTGATAACATCCATGTAAGAAGTGGAGGGGGATTTATTGCACTCACGGCCCCACTCGTTTATTCCTCTCATACACAGCGGCCAGATCACCTGCTGGAGCTCCAAGCGCTGTGCACAGTCGGATGCCGCCATCTAGCGGACATAAAATGTAACGAAGCGGAGGGAGAAAGCCATCCGGTGATCCCCAAGTAGCGGCGACGAACGAGTTTAGAGCCGTGGAGAAGATTTGCTTTGGGTAGATGATTTAATTATTGCAGCAGAGTGTTGCATGGTTTTCAGGGAGGAGTTGAGAAAGGGTCTGGGTGGTCAGGGAGAGCTTCCAGATGATTGGACAACAACAGCTAGTGTGATCAGGGAGACAGGTAGAAGAGTACTTGGTGTGTCATCTGGAAGGAAAGTAGATAAGGAGACTTGGTGGTGGAATGAGGAAGTGCAGGAGTGTATACAGAGAAAATGGTTAGCGAAGAAGAAGTGGGATACTGAGAGGACTGAAGAGAACAGACAGGAGTTCAGGGAGATGCGGCGAAAGGTAAAGATAGAGGTAGCAAAGGCAAAACAAAGGGCTTATGATGACTTGTATGCTCGGTTGGATAGTAAGGAGGCTGAAAATGATCTATACAAGTTGGCGAAACAGAGAGATAAAGATGGAAAGGATGTACAGCAGGTCCGGGTGATAAAGGACAGAGAGGGAAATATATTGACAGATGCTAGAAGAGTGACAGGAAGATGGAAAGAGTACTTTGAAGAGCTGATGAATGTGGAAAATGAAAGAGAGGCAAGGGTAGAAGAGGTGATTATTGTAGACCACAAAGTAGCAAAAATGAGTAAAAGTGAAGTGAGGAAGGCATTGAAGAGGATGAAGAGTGGAAAAGCAGTTGGTCCTGATGATATACCTGTGGAGGTGTGGAAGTGTCTAGGAGAGGCAGCGGTAGATTTTCTGACTAGATTATTCAACAGGATCTTAGAGAGTGAGAAGATGCCTGAAGAATGGAGACAAAGTGTGATGGTGCCTATTTTTAAGAATAAAGGGGATGTGCAGAATTGTGGCAATTATAGAGGGATAAAGTTGATGAGCCATACAATGAAGTTATGGGAAAGAGTAGTGGAAACTAGACTGAGAGCAGAAGTCAGCATTTGTGAACAGCAGTATGGCTTCATGCCTAGGAAGAGTACTACAGATGCAGTATTTGCGTTGAGAATGCTAATAGAAAAGTACAGAGAAGGCCAGAGGGAGCTGCATTGCGTTTTCGTAGACCTAGAAAAAGCATATGACAGGGTGCCAAGAGAGGAGCTCTGGTATTGTATGAGGAAGTCTGGAGTGGCAGAGAAGTATGTTAGACTGGTGCAGGACATGTATGCCAGCTGTGAGACACTGGTACGGTGTGCTGTAGGGGTAACCGAGAAGTTCAAGGTGGAGGTGGGACTCCATCAGGGATCAGCTCTGAGCCCCTTCTTGTTCGCAATGGTGATGGGTAGGCTGACAGATGAGGTTAGACAGGAATCCCCATGGACCATGATGTTTGCGGATGACATTGTGATCTGTAGTGAGAGCAGACAACAGGTAGAGGAAAATCAAGAGAGGTGGAGGTATGCTCTGGAAAGGAGAGGAATGAAAGTTAGTCGCAGCAAGACAGAATATATGTGTGTGAACGAGAGGAACTCGGGTGGAGCGGTGAGGCTACAGGGAGTGGAGATCAAGAAGCTGGAGGATTTCAGGTACTTAGGGTCAACAGTCCAGAGCAACGGAGAGTGCGTAAAAGAGGGGAAGAGACGGGTCCAAGCAGGTTGGAATGGCTGGAGAAAAGTGTCAGGGGTACTATGTGATAGAAGACTATCGGCCAGAATAAAAGGAAAGGTGTACAAGACAGTGGTGAGACCAGCGATGATGTATGGACTAGAAACTGTTCCAATGACCAAAAGACAGCAGACAGAACTAGAGGTTGCAGAGATGAAGATGTTGAGGTTCTCTTTGGGAGTGACCAGGATGGATAGGATTCCACCTCAATGTTAAGCCGATTTTTAAACATTAAAAACCAAATTGCTCGATTCAGTGACACCGAGGCCGTGAGTGGAGGACTTATGGAGTTGACTCCTCCGCTTATTCATATGTGCATGTCTGGTGCTCCCGGAGCTTCACGCCGACGTCACGGGGATCCGTGTCCGAAGAAGGTGCACCTTGGCCGGTCTGCGGGGTCCTGTTGACCGGAAGCTGAGACTGGCCCTTCGAAATAAAACGGAAAATAATTGAGAGCATATTTCTCAGTTGACAACGCCCCCACTTGCTCTCATATTATTGGTATCTTTGCCCATTTACATCAAAATAAAATACTCATGAATCAAACAACAACTTTGAAAAATTCAACAACTTAAACTGCGATGCAGGCTTTGTCATAACATGTGCTGGCATCTCTTGTGTTGGACAATACTGTAGGGCTACCTTTCCACATATTTTCTTTGTGACATCTTAACACACTCTTCTGACTGATCAAAATCAATACCCAGAAAATATGTCACTTTGCCCAAGTCCTTCATTTTAAATCTAGCTGTAAGCATGATTTTCACCTCTTTCATTACTTCCTCATCACTCGCAGCTATGATTAAATCATCGACCCATATTATGATGATGACTTTGTCATTTTGGTTTTCTTTGACATAGACACAATGATCTGCTTCATTCTGAATAAAGTCGTTGTCAATCAAGTAAGAATGGAGCATCAGATTCCAATGACGACCTGCCAAATTTTCCTGAACTGATTTCTGCATAAACATCCTCACACTTGTCATATTTGCTGTTGGAGAAAATGTTTCCTCAAAATCCGTGCCATACTTTTGACTGTAGCCCTTAGCAAAATAACGAGCTTTATATTTGTTTGTGCCAACTTCATTTCTTTTTAGCGCATACACCCACCCCCCCACCCCCACTGCACACTTGCCTTGGGGTAGCTGTGTTAGGGTAAAAGTGTTGTTCTCTCTCAATGACTCTATCTCGTCGTCCATAGATTTCATCCACTTGTCAGCATTGAGGGAACTCCTTGCCTCTTTAAATGTCTGTGGGACACCACACGCCAGTCTATAACAGTAGTCAATGTTAGTGAACACTTGGTCATCGTCAATAGCACTAGTCACATAACCATTAAAGTAACTGGGCTTCTTTTTGGTTCTAGTTGATCGTCTCACATTGTCTGCACTGCTTGGCTGTGTCACACGGTCAGATGTGGGGCTGCCCATTTCCAAGGTGTACAAAGGTGTACAAGACAGTGGTGAGATCAGCGATGATGTATGGACTAGAAACTGTAGAAGAAGAAGAAGAAGAAGAAGAAGAAGAAGAAGAAGAAGAAGAAGAAGAAGAAGAAGAAGAAGTTAGAAAGAGAGGGTGGGGGGGAAGCAAACCTTCTCCACGGCTCTAAACTCGTGTTATAGGCTGACAGATGAGGTTAGACAGGAATCCCAATGGACCATGATGTTTGCGGATGGCATTCTGATCTGTAGTGAGAGCAGACAACAGGTAGAGGAAAATCTAGAGAGGTGAGGAGTTCCCCTCATTCACACACATACATACCGTTTGTGTGTGAATGAGGGGAACTCGGGTGGAACGGTGAGGCTACAGGGAGTGCAGATCAAGAAGCTGGAGGATTTCAGGTACTTAGGGTCAACAGTCCAGAGCAACGGAGAGTGTGGAAAAGAGGTGAAGAGACGGGTCCAAGCAGGTTGGAATGGGTGGAGAAAAGTGTCAGGGGTACTATGTGATAGAAGACTATCGGCCAGAATAAAAGGAAAGGTGTACAAGACAGTGGTGAGACCAGCGATGATGTATGGACTAGAAAGTGTTCCAATGACCAAAAGACAGCAGACAGAACTAGAGGTTGCAGAGATGAAGATGTTGAGGTTCTCTTTGGGAGTGACCAGGATGGATAGGATCAGGAATGAGTCTATCAGAGGGACGGCACATGTTCGATGTTTTGGAGAGAAGGTCAGAGAAGCCAGACTGAGATGGTTCGGTCATGTACAGAGAAGAGATAGTGAATATATTGGTAGACAGATGCTGGAAATGGAGCTGCCAGGCAATAGGTCTCGAGGAAGACCAAAGAGAAGATTTATGGACGTAGTGAGAGAGGATATGAAGGTAGCTGGTGTGAGAGAGGAAGATACAGAGAATAGGGTTAGATGGAGAAGGTTGACTCGCTGTGGCGACCCCTGACGGGAAAAGCCGAAAGAAGAAGAAGAAGATTTCATTATTGCAGCAAGCAGCAATGATGCACTCAGCACATTTAAACAGAACATGAAATTCAAGTTCAACATGAAAGACCTGGGGAAACTGTCATATTTTTTGGGCATACAATTTGAACAAAAGGGGGATGAAATCAAAATGAACCAGACAAAGTACATCCTAAAAATGCTAGAGAGATTTGGAATGTCAGAATGTAAAGCAAGATCTACTCCAAGTGAGCAAAAATTAGAGGGCATCCCTGTAGCTGATGAAAATGAGCAAAGTGAACCTGTCGACCCCAAAGAATATCGTGAGATTGTAGGCAGTCTTATTTATGCCATGACTTGCACCAGACCTGATATCAGCTGGATAGTGAGCAAACTATCACAGAATCTGGCAATGCCAAAAGTAGAAAACTTAGTAGCTGCAAAACATGTTCTGAGGTATTTGAAGGGGACAGCTGATTATGAACTAAGTTTCAAGACAAATAAGGAGGATTTGAACCTGATAGCTTACAGTGATTCAGACTGGGCATCATCTGTAGAAGACAGACGTAGCACTACAGGCTACTGTTTCAGTTTAACAAAACAAGGCCCAGCCATTGCATGGAAGTCAAGGAAACAGCCCACAATGGCCCTGTCAACATGTGAGGCTGAATACATCGGCCGAGCCACCACCGCACAAGAAAACATGTACCTGTCTCAACTGTTAAACGGTATGGACAACAAAATGTACAGTTGCACAACAATCTACGGAGACAATCAGGGGGCCATCGCACTGAGTAAGAATCCTGTAAACAGACAAAGGTCAAAACACATTGATGTAAAATATCATTTCATTCGTGAAGCACTCAGTGAGGGTAAAATAAATCTTATCTATTGTCCATCAGAGGACATGTTGGCAGACATCTTGACAAAACTCATGACAAAGGTAACAATAGAACAATTCAAAAAGTGGTTCTTTGGAAATTCAAATGTCCAAAGATTTTTTTTTGGTGTTGAGATCAAGAGGGGGTGTTGAGATAGGTGATCTCATTAGTTTTATTTGAGTTTACATTCTAGTATACATATGTTGTATTTGTATCTACTCTCAGGAAATGTATGGCACTTTATGACAAGGTTTGGGACTTGTTTTAGTTTTTCGCGACTGTTCAGCTAACTTGACGTTAACTTCTACGTCAGTGTTTTTTTTTTTGGTATAGCGGTGCTGGCGGGAATTTTTCCCTCACTCTGTACTGTACATGTCCCATGGCTAACCGATGTTGATTCCCCGAGCTGTGAAGAAGAAAATAAAAGACGATTCAAACAGGGCAAACTTGTGAATTCCTTCCGAAACATGGAAAACGAAGAAGCTGCAAACTTAAACGCAACAGTTTGGTTGTGGATGCGTTTCGGCTAATGCTATTAGCACAGCTATGATGAGTTAAGGTGTGTTTGTGTGTGTGTGTGTGCGTGTGTGTGAGTGTGAATTTGTTTAGGTGGGGGGGGGTCGCGGACAGGGAGTACCGGGGCCTCGAGCGGATGAGCTGAGGAGCGGAGGAGGGATGAAGCCCAGCCCGTGATTCGCTTATGTCCAGCGGTTCGGGAATTCCAGGGCCCAAAGCGGAGGAGCGATGGAGCTGAGAAGCGGAGGAGCGGAGGTAATGTTTCTCCTCTCAGAGGCGGGGAAGTTTGGGGGCAGAAGAACCCCTTAGACTGGCTAATGTGCGCATACTCCGGACAAAGATCCCCCGGATGTAAGTCCGGTGTGTGTGTTTGTGTGTGCGTTTGTGTATATGTGTGTGACAGTTTGTTTAGGTGGGGGGGGAGGCAGACAGGGGGAAGCTGGGCCTGGAGCGGATGAGCTTTGGAGCGGATGGAGGGCAGAAGCACGTCCCATAATTCTCCTGAGTCCGGCGGATCGGGAGTACCAGGGCCCATAGCGGAGGAGCGGTGGAGCGGAGAAGCGAACCATTGGGCACACACATGTGAATGAGTGGATGAGCTAATGTTTGTTTGGTTGTGGATGCGTTTCGGCTAATGCTATTAGCACAGCTATGATGACGTAATGTGTGTATGTGTGTCAGTGTGTGTGTGTGTATATGAGTGTCTTTGTGTATGTGTGTGATAGTTTGTTTTGGTGTGTGTGTGGGGGGGGGGGGTGTCGTGGACACGGTATCCAGGGCACACACATGTGAATGAGTGGATGAGCTAATGTTTGTTTGGTTGTTGATGCGTTTCGGCTAAAGCTATTAGCACAGCTACGAAGACTTAAGGTGTGTGTATGTGTGTATGTGTGTCTGTGTGTGTGTGAGTGTCTTTGTGTGTGTGTGTGTGTGTGTGAGAGGCTCTTTTGGTGGGGGGGGGGGTCGCGGACAGGGAATACCATTGGGCACACACATGTGAATGAATGGATGAGCTAATGTTTGTTTGGTTGTGGATGCGTTTCGGTTAATGCTATTAGCACAGCTATGATGAGTTAAGTTGTGTGTGTATGTGTGTGTTTGTGTGTTTTTGTGTGTGTGTGAGTGATTTTGTGTGAGAGTTTGTTTAGGTGGGGGGGGGAGTACCAGGGCCCATAGCGGAGGAGCGGTAAAGCTGAGAAGCGGAGGAGCAGAGGAGCGGCGGAGCGGAGGTAATGTTTCTTCTCTCAGAGGCGGGGAAGCTTGTGGGCAGAAGAACCCCTTAGACGGGCTAATGTGAGTATTCTCCGGACATAGATCCCCCGGTCGTATGATTGGAGCTGCCGGACCATTGGGCACACACATGTGAATGAGTGGATGAGCTAATGTTTGTTTGGTTGTGGATGCGTTTCGGCTAATGCTATTAGCACAGCTAAGATGAGTTAAGGTGTGTGTGTGTGTGTGTGTGTGTGTGTGTGTGTGTGTGTGTGTGTGTGTGTGTGTGTGTGTGTGTGTGTGAGTTTGTTTAGGTGGGGGGGGGGGGGGTCGCGGACAGGGAGTACCAGGGCCTCGAGCGGATGAGCTGAGAAGCGGAGGACGGAAGCTGCCCGGCCTTGATTCGCTTATGTCCAGCGGTTCGGGAATTCCAGGGCCTGAAGCGGAGAAGCGGAGGAGCAGAGGAGCGGAGGTAATGTTTCTTCTCTCAGAGGCGGGGAAGCTTGTGGGCAGAAGAACCCCTTAGACGGGCTAATGTGAGTATTCTCCGGACATAGATCCCCCGGTCGTATGATTGGAGCTGCCGGACCATTGGGCACACACATGTGAAT